>NW_024871363.1:600000-815000 GCF_019054845.1 Dipodomys spectabilis
GCCATTTAATAACTGAAGCCCAGAATGCTTGCCTTGGTTGGGGTATGCAATGAGTGAATTATGTTCTGGCTGAGGTGTCCCATTGGGACATCTAGCAGCTAGCTGCTGCCTCTAAGGGAGACCACTGTTGCTAGGCTGTAGGAGTTGTAGAAAATTCTGGCTCCATATTCTCTATTCCTCTGTAGGATGTGAGCCTAGATCTCTGAGGCCTGGTGGCTATCACTCATTCATCATTCCTCATTGCTGAGTCTCACACTGGTCCCAAATCCTGGCAAAGATATGAAATGGCCAGCGATTTCTGTGCTGAAAAGAGTATGTCGATAAATTGCACCCTCATAGTTCCTGTTAGAGGTAATCCTTGGGCTATCAATGTGGCTAAGTGGAAGAGTGCTTACCAAGCAAGCATGAAGCCCTGGGTTGGATTCCTCAGTACTACATAAACAGAAAAAGCCAAAAGTGGAACTGTGACTTAAGTGATAGAATGTAGCCTTGAGCAAAAACAGCTCAGGAACATACCCAGACCCTGAGTTCAAGCCACAACACTGGCAAAATAAAAATGTGACCTTGGTAAGACATACACTTCTGGAACTCAGAGGATGGCCAAGGTTATAGGTAAGAGGTAGAGGGCAGGTGGTGATAGCTCACCCTTGTAATATTAGCACTCAGGAAGTTGAGGTCTGAAGATTATAACTGCAAGCAAGTGGAGGCAAGAGTCTATATGAGACTTTTTTCTCCAATTAAGCACCAAAAAAACCAGAGCTGTGGTTCAAGTAGTAGAATGGTAGCCTTGAGCATAAAAACTTAGGGATAGCATCCAGGCCATGAATTCAAACCCCAGGACTGGCACACACATAGACACACACACACACACAGACACACACACACACACACACACACACACACACACACACACACACACACACACACAGAAACACTGGAAATTCTACTTACCCATCAAAAAGAATATTGTACCATTTGTATCTCTCATTTCTCATGTCATCTGCCTGGTATCTCATTAACATTGTATTGTCCCTGTCCTGCACTAACTGACACATGCAAACTGATGTAAATGATTTTCAGGGTTATAGGCTAACCATAGATTTCTGAGTATGAGTTTTCTGCTCATTCTCTTTGTCTATTCATGCCTTTGAGTAGTGATTGTACAGATTCATTTGTACCATTTGCTACACAGAAAAGAGATGAACTATACATATATATGTATGTATATATATATGATTATATACATACACACATTTATACATACATGGATATATGCACACATATGGATATATATTAAATACTTGAGTACGTTTTATGTTTTCAAGAATTATGGAGCTAACAAAAATCACATGCATTTTCCTTCCTTTTCAATTTTTTTCAAAATATAAAGAACTTTGTCTCTTTTGAATACCTAATTTTTAAGAGAATATCACCATCTCTGATTTGTCAGTGGCCTTGAAATTAGATGTTCAAATAAGACAAAATTATTTAGGGTTTTTGGTGGAAGAAAGGAATATTATTAGGGTTCTACTCAAGGGTTCTCTGTTTGCTAGACAGGACTTTGTCTGTATAGTACCAAGCAGCTCAACTACTTTTGCCATACTTCTACTCCACTTTATTTACTTGAGATCTTGAACTTTTTGCGCTGGTCTGATCTTAGATTGACTGAGACTTGCTACCTATGCCTCATAACATAATTAACTAGGATTACAGATGTGAACCACTATGGACGGCTCATTTGTTGAGATGGTTGTCTTGGCAGTTATTTCTCTGGCCTGGCCTCAGACCGTGACGCTCGTCATTTCTGCTTCCCAATCAGCTGGGAATACAGATGTCGGCTACTATACTTGGTGTATATGACACCTTCTGTTTTGTGGGGTATTTTTGTCGGTCGTGGGGTTTGAACTCTGGACTTGGGCACTGTCGCTGTGCTCTTCAGATCAAGGGAGCAATCTACAGCTTGAGCCACAGCACCAGTATCGGTTTTCTAGTGGTTTTATTGGAGATAAGAATCTCACGGACTTTCCTTCTCAGGCTGGCTTTGTACCATGATCTTCAGATCTCAGCCTCCTGAGTAGCTAGGATTTCAGGCGTGAGCCACTGGTGCCCGGCACAACTTCTGTTTTTTAACAGAGGTTTTTATTGCAAAAATGCTGTATAGAGGGGTTGTATTTACATGAGCAAGTTAATGAGTACATTTTCTATCAAGCATTGTTACTTCCTCCTTTGTTTTTCCCTAACCCTCCCCTCCCACCTCCACAACTACACTCCCCCCTCCTCCCTTCCCCTTTTCCTCGCCTATATTTTAAAGATCCTTTTTCAACATAGTGTCTTGTGCATCTCATTGTTACAATGGGTCAGCCTGTATCATTATTTAATTATTTTGTTTTTTCCCTTCCCCTCCCCAAGCTAGAGAAGGGTTTATATAAGATGCAGGGCACCGACATTAAATACAGTGAAAACGGGTTACACCATGGGGGTATTCAAATGTTTTTTTTTTCTTTCATGGGATTGTTTCTAACACATTTATAAGATTATTTCTTTGTCGCTTTGTATGTCCCTCCCCATGGTATATCCCCTGCTTTAACTGTATTTGGTGTCGGTATAATTTCTGGAGGGGAATGGCAAACAAATCATTTCACTAGGGATACAGGTGGACGCATTGCAACAATAAGATATACAAGTCATTATGTCAAAATCGAACTTTACAACTTTGGTGGTGGGGAGGATGATGGGGTGGCGGCGCAAGGGGACTATGGGAAGGGATGGATCGGGTAAACAAAGTAGGTGGCTACAACGCTTCAGAAGAAATGTACTCATTATCTTGCCCAGGTAATTTTAACCCCTCTGTACAGTATTTTCACAAGAAAAAAATAATTAATTTAAAAAAAGAAGAAAACAAAACCTGAAGAGGACATGATCTTGTATTTAATGGACTCCATGGACTCCACTCTCAAGTTACTTGAGCTGATCAGAAATTTTGGCCAACTAGCAGAATATAATTTTGTCTCAATAAAACCAACCAAGAAAGGAATAAAAAATAAACAAGAAAGAAATACACAGTTGGAAATTTGAGCTAATTTGGTCATTATGTTTTGAGAAGTCAAGTTCCCTATAGAAATGCAACTTATATATATTCCTCAGTTGTGTTTTAAATGTTGTGTTAATTACAAAACATTTCTAGATGCAAAAGAGCTCATGATTCCCAACCAAAAATTTGAAAAGGTAAGCATCATTCTGTTAGATTCCAAAGAAATAAAGAAGGATTACAATAGTTTAAGCCTGGAGAAATAGGAAAGTTCATTTAATGTAGGACTTTGTAGACATGGCTAAAGTAGAATTTAGATTTAAAATAGATATTTTTTGTTTGTAATTTAATATTCTATAGGATACTACAAAATTCTTTTCAAGTAAAAGATTTAAGTTACAAATTCACAAATGATTCTGGCATTCTAATTGACTAGAGTAGTCTTTCAAGTGAGTTATAATAAGAACTTAGTTAATAGATAATCCCAACAGTTCATGTGTAAAATGATAATGTGAATAATCTAGAAATATTGCCAACAAATTGATGATATTAATTTATAAATATAGAAAAAGAGCAATCTTTTGAAACTTTGGTGTAACATGGTAATGTAAGAGAGTAATTGTGTGACATCTTTTTTTTCTACCTATACATAACACAGGAAGAACTTTACTTAATTATGTACCTTTGTATACAATGAGAAAAATGCTAGGTTTGAGGTTTGTTTTTATTTTGTTTTTGTTGTTTGGTTTGTCCTAGGACTTAACCTCTGGGTTTGGGCACTGTCCCTGAACCTGTTTTTGCTCAAGGTTACTGCTCTACCACTTGAACCTCAGTGCAACTTGGGTCTGGCTTTTCTTTATGAGTTTATTGGAGATAAGAATCCAAGGAACTTTCCTACCTGGGTGGGCTTTTAACCAGCAACTTCAAATCTTAATATTAAGATATAAAGATCTCCTGAATATCTACGATAGATAATATATATGTAATAAAAAACATAAAATAAAATAAAAATAAATAATATTTGCAAGTGTTCTGATCTCAAGAATACCACTGCGGGGGAAATGATGTAGCAAATTTTAGTGTAGTATTCTTTCCACAATAGGAAGGGCATCACATTAGCAGAAGTGTAGAATTTTTTCACAATAGTGATAAACTAGTCATGATGTGAATTTAGGGAATTTTAAGGTGCACCTTACAAGTTGGAAACTGTTGCTCTAGGATGACTTTACATCATAAAACCTTGGGATTGATTGTCATAGAAATAATAGCTTACTCTGATGAACAAATGTTTACTCTTATGGAATTATTTATTGGAAGTGGCGCTGTAGCTCAAACGGTAGCACACTCACCTTGAGCTGCAGAGCGCAGGGACAGTGCCCAAGCCCAGAGTTCAAGCCCCATGACTGACTAAAAAATAAAAAAAGGAATTAATTATTAAAGGTACTTCATAGTTTTATCCTCTACAAGAACGTGTCTATTTTTTCTGTTGACTTTTAAATATGTAATGCCTCATTGAAAACTGCATCTATTGCAGAATTAGATAAAATGCAAAGAGGTACTTTTTTGAATATCTCTGGTATGGCATGTTCAGGATTTGAAAATGTGTAGTTAGTAGTCATAGGAATGTTGAGGAACAGATATATTCTGTCCTCTTAACAATTAGTTTTCAAAGTTAGGATTTTCCATAGAATTGAACTGTTTTCTGTTTTAGTATGAGACAACACTAAATGTTTTTTTTCAAAATAATGGGAAGTATATTCTGAAATTATTGTATAGTTTGATAACATTCCAGTTGAAGTCCCTCTGATAAAGAAAGAGCTAATTCAAATTAGCAGCCAAAATGTTCATTTTTTTAAAAGGTAATACACATAGAATAATATTTACTATACCAATACAGCCAATACAGTGAAATTATATTTTACATAGCTCATTTTATAACTTAATTTTATTGTCAAGTTGATATATAGAAGGGGTTGCAGTAATTGTAAGGTATTGAATACATAACGTCAAAATTTTTACCCCCTCCCTCATTTTTCTCACACTTTCTTTCACCCCAATATCCCTCACAAGTTGTAATGTAAATTTTCAACATGTTGTCCTGTGAGTATTTCTATTGCATTGGTTTCCCTTTTGTCCTTTGTCTCACCATTTTATTGTTCTGCTTCCCTTGCCAAATGAAGATAAATGTATATACAATACAAAGGATACTGAAATCAAATACAACAATGGACAAACCATAGGGGAAAACACAAAAGAAAAAATAAATCACATAGTACATTAAAAACAACAACCACAAAGAAAAACCTCTCTTTCCCTATCTAGGAATTTATTTTGCTCAGCATCATTTTATATGGTCTTTTATACATAGACATTGATTCATTCTGCTCATCTGCTAGGACTATCTTAGATATTTCCTAGTTATTACAAATGAGGGAATCCATGGAATCTGTTTCTTTGTGTCTCGCTGTTTTTCTTAGTAGGATTTTTCCAAGTCTTTCCATTTCACTATGAATTGGAAGCATAGGCTTACTCCATACATATATAAACCACATTTTGTCAAGTCATTCATCTACTAAGATGCATATTGGTTTAAAATATGATTGCATGTAAGTATCACTTAAGACCATTCAAAAATGACAGATGTCACCTCACCAAATTACTAATATCATGATTTCTTAGTAAGATAGTATTTTATGGTGTACAAGTGTTGAGATATAGGATGTCTAAGGTATATATTGCACTGAATGAGACAGGAGGATATCCAATATCATGTAGGATAAAAATGGTAGTGACAAAATATTTCCCTTGAGAAAGATATAGGAGGCTGCCAGAAGTATGAAGTAGTTCAGATAATTTTGAAGAATTTAGAAATGCAAGCTCAATTATGTCTCTTTAAATAATAATTATGTAAGTGGAAGGGCAAAAGAAGGGTAAGAGAAGAAAATAACTGACAGCAGATCATTGTCCCAAGTTAGAGTATAAAAAGATATAATCTATAACTTCTAGGTTAAAGTGAGACCAATATAATACGTCCACTTAATTTAGGTATATGCAAAATAATTACTACTTAATAACTTCTTGAATGCTCCAAAATAAATGAACACTTATAAGAAAAGTTTTGTGATTGCCATTGCTTCAACTTGAACACTAACACTGATCAGCCCTATTTTCTCACTTTGGACATGGAAAATAGTCCCTACGTTGATGATGTTGTGGCTAATTAGAGTCAGAGTTAGGGGCTTCTACTTGTACAATTATCCCCTAATAGTTTAAAGCAGTTTTCCCCCAAGATATCCAACTACATTGTCTGAACCTGTACTTTGAACACATCCTCACACCTGAGCACATTATTTGAAATTATGCTTCAGCTTTCCTTGGCACATTCTACTTTGTGCCTTTGTCTTCTTTGCACATTCCTTTTGAGTTCATAGTTGCTCTATTTCCATTTCATCTGTACAAACTGTTAAGAACATTGTTCAACTACCACTTCTTGTTTGTTCATGCACAGTCTATGTATAAAGGTACTTTGTCCATGTTAAGCAATACGATAATACTCACTCTCTGAGGAGAAAAGTTCCACAATACAACCCTATTCCCACATTAAAGGATGTAGAATTTAAAGCATTTTGAGACAAACAGTGATATTAGATTTGAAAGGCTTCTTAGGGACATTTTCCTGGAGTTCATTAGTTTACCCAGGAGAAATATAAATATCCACAAAATTTGGAGCTATTTAGTAAGTATCCGAATTAACATTAGATCCTAGATGTTGTGTTAATACAAGTCACGATTGTATTATTGTTAAATCAGAATCCTTCACTACTTGACAATGTGTATGAGAAAATGAAAGAAAGGTATTAAAGCAAAATGTCTTATCTTTTTAGGAATTTAATCATAGTGGTGAGATTAATGTCTAAACTTTTCCATTCAATAAAAGCCTGAAGTTTATAAGAATATTGTCCTACAAATAAGAATTTGTGTCAGGTTGGTTGACAGGGTTATTTCAGCATGGAGATATACCTAACAAGAATTAGATTTCAATAATATGTATGGCAGTTATGATGTGTCAATGGCTATTGAAGCATTTTCTATTCTAAAGAAGAATCAATTCCAGGAGTCTTCAGTCACATCAGTAATGCTGTATGTTCAACTAAATACTTGGTGTTACTTGTCCTACATTTATAATGAGTAGGCTGATAAGATATACAAACATATCTAAATATATTTCAATAACATCCCAAACTGATATGGATAGATGGGTCACTAATTGGAACTGTAGGAAAAATAAGGCTTTTCTGTGCTGTAGTTCAATCTATAATCTCCTGGCTAAATAAAGTTTTCAAAAATATTCACAGAATACCACTAAGAAAATTTCATGACAGTTATATCTGTATAATATTTCTAAGGTCAGGATTAAAGCATTTGTTCTCAACATTTAGTATCAACAGGATCTGTTGAATTAATGGATCCAGAATTTTATGTCTTCACATTCATATGTCAACATTTTATCAAATGACTTTCACCAAAACACTGTTCTTATTGAACTTGTCTATGTCTTTTTACTTTTCAAATCCAAATAGTAGATTTCCTTCAATATCTTCCTGAAAATTCTTTCCTTCCTTTTCTTCTGTAAATCTGTGTTTATTACTTTTTTGTTTCCTTATTTATCTCTTTCCTCCAATTTTCTCTACACTGGTACTCACATTGTTCAAACTTTCATCAGAACTTTCCTTTTACTCATCCCTTTAATAATATCCCTGATTTTATTATTATTTTTCATATTCATGGTCGTGAATATTTTGATGATATCCAAACAGACCTATCTTTGAATCTGTTTAACATAACTCTTAGAACTATCAGAGAGTTTTTTTCCTCTAAATCCATCTTTTCCACGTGTAGTCCTTATCACCAAGAATGTAACTAACATAGTTAGGAGACAGAGATGTGGAAACACTTTAGATATCCTCTTACCCTACCTCCATCCATTAGATAAGATGAATGATCAAGATTTTCTCTTTCTGTCACAAATGTAATTTCTATGTACTACTTTTTATGCCCCTGACACAAGCCTATTGCAAATACTCATCACAAGTCACTCAGTCTTAAAACAACTGTTTACAAAGTATGCATTTCTCCCCATAATCTTTTCATATTGGTCCTCTCCATCACCCAATGACTCTCCTTGTAAGCACACAGAGTGAAGATCTCAGACAAAACTTCTAGTATCATTATTTACTCACAACATTGGCTGGTGGTCTTATATTTCTCATCTGTAAATGGATGTAATCTACCAGAAATATTGAAGAATATATTTGTTGAATTCTTGAGCAATGAAAAAGAAAAGTGAAGAGTCCTTACATTTTCTACCTTAGATTTCAAATAAGGAAAGAGTCAAATTCAGTTTGTTGGTATAAAGCCAGAAATAGTTTCATGCTTAAATAAAAATAAATTTTAACTCCTGGCTCTACAGCCTGTGTCCTTTTATGGTAACTGCAGATATGTAAGTAGTATTATGTAAATTGTGTCATGTATTTACAGCTGTACTGAAGAACATACATTTAATATATCATTGGAAAACATTGGTTATTGAATGGTATATGTATGAGAATGTTATTTGAACTAATCACACAAAGTTGGAACCTACATCTTAGTCCATCAAAATGTGGAAATAAATGATTTTATTTGTAAGAAAATAATACCACCAAGAAAGGTGAGTATACATTAGAAAGACTGCTGGAATAACATTAGGGGTTTTACTGTCTCTACCTGTTTATGTGATTGTATTTCTTGATATTCAAACTTTCCTCTTGTTATTCTGTTTTTTGTTTGTTTGTTTGTTTGTTTCGTCATGCGGCCTGGACTCTGGGCCTGGCACTGTCCCTCAACTCTTCAGCTCAATGCACTCTACCACTTGAGCCACAGTGCCACTTCCTCCTTTTTCTGCTTATGTGGTGCTGAGGAATCAAACGCAGAGACTCAAGTAGGCAAGGCCAGCACTCTGCCACTGAGCCGCCTTCCCAGCCCTCCTCCTGTCATTCTTTTTTTTGGGGGGGGCGGTCCGGTCGTTGGCCTGAACTCTGGACCTGGGCGCTGTCTCTCAGCACTAGGCTAGCGCTCTACCACTTGAGCAACAGCGCCACTTCCGGGTTTTTTTTTTTGCTTATGTGGTGCTGAGGAATAGAACCCAGGGCTTTATGCATGTAAGGCAAGCACTTTACCACTGAGCCACCTTCCCAGCCCCTCCGGTTATTCTATTGTATGTAATCCAACGCTGTTTATAACTATGCATTCAATGTGGTAAATCCAGCTTCAAAGATGTCTAAGTTTTTTTTTTCCTTTTCAATCACAACATCGTCATTATCAGGCTACACTGTGGTCATCATCCTCTCCATCAAAATTATTTTTAGCATTATAAGTGCTAATTGAACGTCATATATGTGTTTATTACTTATTACCCTTTGTCTTTTGATTAATAATTTTAATGCTACCACTGTGCATGCATCCATATTGAAATTTTGAACAAATAAACAAAAAAACTAAACCATATCAGGTAACTTGACTATGTGCTTATAAGAAATTATGGAATAGATTTTTTGAAGCATTGCAAATTCCTAATCAGTATGAATTAACTTCCTCTTTCCCCCTAACTATAATCAAATATTTAAGAGTGTGAGCAGAACCTTTTCAAGTAATATGCTGAAAATGTTACTACAATGTCATGTGTATATCTAAAATTCGCTTGAAAGTAATACACTCTGCTTTCTATTGAAATCTTAGTTATTTTATTCTAAGAAACTTTTAGAAAAATAGACTGTATATCTTTGAAATGAAAAAGGTCAAAAATAGTAGCATAAATGTTTTAGAGGGAGTCTGTTTTCTCTCTCTCTCTCCATATATATATATATATATATATATATATATATATATATATATATATATATAAATGTTATGTGTATAATGGTACATTTTTAGAGATTATTTGTCCTCAGAAACGTATATATATATCTAAATTTATGTGTAGAATGATATACATTATAGTAAAACAAGCATCTTAAAATATAATTTAAAAATAAAACATGAAACCAAGTGCCGGTAACTCACCCGTTTAATAAGAGGTATTCTGGGTGCTGAGATCTTAGAATTCTTTTCGAAACTAGCCCAGACAGAAAAGCACTTGTTAGATTCTTATCTCCAATTAACCATTAAAAACAACAACATAACGTATCACATTAATTTTACAAAAGCTTCTTTTCACTGCTGTGAACATTTCTTAGAAACATGATTACATGCCCCTGGAAAATGTTAAGTAAAAAGTATAGAATATTTACATCTATGTTAAAGACGTGACTATTTAGATTGTTTAAGATGTTTACATAATGATTAGAAGTTAAGAATAATGATAGGTAGGTAATGATAGGTGGGTTTTTTTAAATTCTATTTTACAATAGTAATAAAATGATATTTATAATGATTATATAAAATTACTCTTACTTGGTATTTGAATTATCATAATTGATAAATATTTTAAATGATTTCCAAAGCAAAGGAGTATCAATTCTTTTGTAATTTCAAAACAATTAAGAAAATGATTTCAAGGCTCATTCACTCTAAGTCTATATTTGTTTTCTCGTTATAGTTTTCATACGTTAGAAGAAATTAAAATTCCAAAAATTTAATGGATATATGCATTCCCGAACATCTTCACATACACTAATATTAGAGTCCCTTAAGTGGAATTGTTTTATTTCATTTGTTACTCACAAATAAATCAAGATGATTGTGTATTTTGTTCTTTTCACTGCTTTTGGCTCTTATTTTGGGAATACATTTTTCCTAGCAAAGTTGAGATAAGCAATTGGATTGAGTAAGTAACATATGACTTTCATAAAATGCAGATGCATAGGTTTGTGTCTTCTGTCATTTGCTAAAAGTTTCTTCTAGAAATTTTCTCAATTACTTAGAAGTTTTTCCCCTTCCCCTCCACAAAATTTACAGACATTAAACACAGTGAAAGCAAGGGTTATACTGTGGGGGAGGGACAAACAAAGCAACAAAGAAATAATCTTTTTTTTTTTGTCGGTCGTGGGGCTTGAACTCTGGGCCTGGGTGCTGTCCCTCAGCACTTCAGCTCAAGGCGAGCGCTCTACCACTTGAGCTACAGCGCCACTTCCGGTTTTCTGGTGTTTATTGGAGATATGAGTCTCAAGGTCTCTCCTGCCCGGGCTGGCTTTGAACCGCGATCCTCAGATCTCAGCCTCCTGAGTAGCTAGGATTACAGGCATGAGCCACCAGCGCCTGGCAGAAATATTCTTTTTTTTTTTTTAAATTTAATTTAATTTTATTTGTGAACATACTGTACAGAGGAGTTACAGTTACATGGGCAGGATAATGCGTACATTTCTTACCAAGCATTGCAGGCTCCTCCTTTGTTTACCCTTCACATCCCTTCCCAGCCTCCCCCCTCCCCCCCTAATCCCAATCCTTCTCCTTCCCCCCCTTGCCCCCCTTACCCCCCCCCCCCCCCGCACCAACGTTGTAAAGCTTGTTTTGGACATGACAACTTGTACTTCTCACTGTTGCAACAGGTCCACCTGTATCCTTAAACAACTGGTTTTTCCCCATCTCCTCCACAAGTTATACTGACATCAAATATAGTGAAAGCAGGGGTTATACTGTGGGGGAGGGACATACAAAGCAACAAAGAGAAAATCTTATAAATATGTTAGAAACACATGCATGAAAGAAAAAAACATTAAAATACACATCTAAGGGTTCATTTTCCTGACATCACATTATCTGACCTTTTCCGCTTGACTCATGCATATACTAGATATTACAAATAAGGGAACCCATGGGAAAACCTTGGAAAAAATTATATTAAGTGAAGAAATATTCTTATAAATGTGTTAGAAACCATTACATGAAAGAAAAAAAACATTTGAATACATATCTTAGGGTGCATTTCCCTAGCATCACCTTATCTGACCTTTTCTGCTTGACTCAGACATATACTAGATATTGCAAATAAGGGAAAGCATGGGGGAAAAATAGGGGAAAAGGTGTACCCATTGCAAGAATGACATGTACAAGCCGTTATGTCATAAAAGGAACTTTACAACTTTGGTGTGGGGTGGGTAGCTGGGAGGATTGGGTGGGGAGGCAGGGGAGGTTGGGAAGAGATGGGAAGGGGAAACAAAGGAGGAGACTACAATGTTTGATAAGAAATGTACTCATTATCTTGCCCATGTCATTGTAACCACTCTGTACAGTATTTTCACAATAAAAAATAAAAATAATAAAAAAATACTTAGAAGTGATGCATAATTCCTAGGTATTCCAGTTATCACATATACTTTTGGATTGAGTTATCTCTGTATAAACTCAAACGGACAAAATACCCTCAAAATAAACAGAAATCACATCTTTGTTTTAAATGCAGTAGTTTACAAAGAGTTTTTCGCCAACACCAAAATCATCTTTTTAGCTATTCAATATTTTGTGTGAACAACTTTTAACAATAGTTTTTTTTTTCCTGACATGCAATTCACTTGCATTATATTATATCCTTTTATTGTATACATTTTAGAGCTTTGGAAGTGAATTGTACCTTCATAGGTTTTCAAAGCTTAATTTTCACAAACTTGCATTTTTTCAAATAGAAATGTAAATTTTAGAACAGACATTAAAATAGATATAAAATTCAGTTACAGGAATTTGCCCAGCATACATCCTCTATAGTGTGTCTTTTCAAAATTTGTTTTTGGGGATTATTTGCAGGGTCTCACAGATATTATTCAAGTTCACTGTCAATTAACCACATTCTCTGCCCAAAAATTTTTTTACTTCTGTTGAATACATTCATAGAAATGTAATGCCTGTATCCTATACAATACTCTTTCACCTTTGAAGACTTGAAAACTTGTTTGCTAAAATGATTGTAGTATTATACAAATAGATCTCTATGAGAAGTATATCAATTTCTCCACAAATGCATTATTATATTTTGCGTTGTCTTTTTATATTATGGTCATACTAGTGAGTTTTCTTTTTATTATTTCTTAGACACTAAAGAGGAGCTTATTTCATATGCTCCTCCTATTGACTATTAATTTACATATGTTATTTAAAGAAATATCCTATTCAGGAAAAAAATTTCTGTAGAATTAGAAGATATAAAAATACTTAAGTTTCAGAATCATTGTAGCATTAACATTGTAGCATTAAAAAATATGTGCCCTCTATCTGTTGAATATGGTTTCATTTCTGTTATAGTTGCCTTTGAATTATGAAAGGTTATCACTTGATATAATCCAGTTCTTGCTTTTCTTTAGCCAGTAATGTTTTCCATGTCAAATTTTTAGAAACCTTTACTGATCCAATGTCATGAATTTTTACATTTATGTTTTATAGGTTTTTACATCTCACATTTAGTTTGATAATCATTCTTTATAAGGTTTGAGGTAGGCCAGGTGCCGGTGGCTCATGCCTGTAATCCTAGCTACTCAGGAGGCTGAGATCTGAGGATCGTGGTTTAAAGCCAGCCCGGGCAGGAAAGTCCATGAGATTCTTATCTCCAATAAACCACTAGAAAACCAGAAGTTTTGCTGTTGCTCAAGCGGTAGAGAGCTCACCTTGAGCTGAAGAACACAAGGACAGCGCCCATGCCCAGTGTTCAAACCCCATGACCGACATACAAACAAACAAACAAAGGATTGAGGTAGTAGTCTAAAATCATTCTTTAAATCTAGAGAGGCAATAGTGCCAATACAACCATTTACGATTCTGTTTTTATTTCATAAAGACATAGCATCCTTTTCAAAATCTGGAGACCATAAAAATAATAATTTATTTTTGAAAAATCTGTTAACTTCTTCTATGTGTCTGTTCTTATAGTAGAACTATGTTATCTTCACTTAACATGGTAATACGATTCAAAGATAGTATGAAGGCTCAAGCTACACTATTTTACAAGATTGTTCTGTCTGACCTGTATTCCTTGAATTTACGTACGAGATTATTGAGCAGGTGGACCAATATTCTCCAGAGATATCTCGATGTTTGATAGGCACTTATATTTCGCACCTTGTGAAAACACAAACCCCTGATATTATATATAGAAAAATGTCTTTAAAGATTGCTCAAAGCAACTAAAATTAATTTAGGAATGAGTTAAGTTTTAGATAACATTATAGCATGAAAAAGTTGAATGATAATGACTTGAGCTGTACTGCAGAAGAAGTGGGGGAAGAATGGGGATCACATAGGAGCCCTATGTCATTGGTATTGTTTCAAAAAACAGAAAGACTTCAGAGAAGAGAAGGAGAAAAATAAAGTGTCCTGAATCTAGTTTCTTTTTAATCCACCTGATAGTTTGGAATGAAAGTCAGATAACATGGAAAAAATAAAATAGAAAATAAAGCATTGTATAGAGCTGTTACAATGTAAAAAAGTTGTAATAGGAATATAATTAATTTCCAAAGAAGTAAAGAAAGAATAACAATAACAATTGCTAATGTGGATAGAAGATGTATCACATTTTATCATATATAATTTTGAGAAAGCATACTAGGAATGAAAATTTAAAAGTAATAACTTAAAACACAATTTGTATTATAACTAGACAGTATAGTTCAGTGGTAAAACATTGGCCTAACATATGTGAAGAAATTGTGTGATTTCCCAAGCATTAGAAGTACACACACAAAAAACACACATAAACACACACACACACACCACATACACATATTTGGAATATTGTTATTATCATATTAAACAGAGGAAATTATCACAAACAATAAAAGTATTTTAATACGTGAAATCATAATATTGCTCATACTATTTAAAAGTTTAGTAGAAATAAAATAGTCACAAGATACTTGGATTCTTATAGATTAAGTAAATTGATTATTAAGACATAAAAGACATGTGAAATTTGCAAAAAAAGTTTTAAATAATAAACATTCTAAAACATGTGTCCTTTTATTTTGAAAAAAGATTGATGTTACTGGTGTTTTAACTCCAGATTTAGAATATGGTAACCAGGTGCTCTAAATCTTGCTAGGGATGGCTATATCTCTAATCTTTTCACTATGGAAATTTTATGATAATATCTCATATTTTCCCAGTCTCTCCAGAATTACAAACCCTATTTATACTTCCCACCATAGTTAAAAAATGGAAACCTCAAATCACTATGCCCAGCTCAGTTTTTTTTTTAATTCAAGTGCAAATATTTCCAAAAAGTGACCATGTAATGAAGCCTTTTTAAATAATGTATGTGATTCTTGAAAATACAGTATTTGTTACCTGGAAAAATATGCTTAGAATTATGAGAAAATAAATTTGTTTAAATTCAGCAACCATATAAAATTTAAGAAAATAATTTTTACATATTCATGTTAACTATTTTGAAAGCAAAATATATGTCTGAATAATTTACATGTGTTAAAATTATGCAAAACTAAATTAACTAATCCTACAACTCTGAAAAAAGAATTACCATAAACAAAACTAAACAATTTAGTTCAAAATTTGAAATTGAGAAAATAAAATGAAGTGTACTCTTTAGTTGACTTAAGTAACTATAAGCCCTCTGTATATCAATTTTATAATAAAAAATGCATTAACAAAGAAAGAAAAGTACCCATTGGACAATAGCGACAGGAAAAGCATCAGTAGTTCTTTTTTGAGTGTGCAAAAAAATCAATGGAAGAGATAACAATGTTCCTTCCATAATAAATGTACTCATTACCTTATTTATGTAACTGTATCCCCTCTGTACATTACTTTTACAATAAAATTAACTTGAAATTAAAAATAAACTGAATAATATACCAATTAAGAATTCGTGGAGACTTAGGAAGGTGGCTCAGTAGTAGAGCTCTTGCCTTGCATGCTTGAGGCCCTGGGTTCATTTCCTCAGCATCACATAAATGGAAAAAAAAGCCAGAAGTGGCACTGTGGCTCAAGTGGTCAAGTGCTAGCTTTGAATTATCCTTGAGGAACAGCGACCAGGCCCAGAGTTCAGGTCCCATGGCCGGAACCCCACCAAAAAAATAAATAAATAAAAACAGAATTACTAGAACCATTGGTTAAAAACTTTTTAAAAGACTGCCCTAAGTACCCAAGTAATATAATTCGGTGATACTATTTAAATACTTCAACAGAGAAGCCAAAAGTTTAAAAACTGTTACAAAGTAAAGTAATAAATCAGAATATATTACTACTACTAATAATAATAAGATAAATTTATAGTGGTAATCAAATAGGTAAGAAATGAGGCAATTTGCCATTCATTTGCACTTAGTAAGTGAGAAAGAATTTTCTAGGTCTTTTTAAATATATAGTAAGTTTAATGAAGAAACTATTCTGTCACATCATATGATAATTAGATGAAGCTGATATTAGAACAAAGAGCAGATTGTGCTAAGTTTTTGGATGTTAAAGTATATACTTATTTTGGTTGTGGGAAACTGTGTTCAACTTGGGGTATTGTTTTTGTTAGACTGGTGTCATATCAGTGGTTAATTTTAGGATAGGGGTTCCCTTTCCACAAGAACATGCACGTAATCTGTCTTTTTAGCCTTCCCATTATCAATGGCATAAGAGTTGCACACCAACTTTTCTAGTTTCCTACCTTGGCTGGCCTGGATTCTGCAGTCCTTCCAATCTTAACCTGTAGATAGTGCAGGATGGTGGAAATGATCCAATGCACCCAGCTATAGATTTGGAAGAAAGTCCACTAAACTTTTGGCCTGGATTCTGTTCTCAAGTCTCCTCAGTAGTTAAAAGTTTAGATGGGAGCCCCTGGTGCCAAGCAGTAAGAGTATTTCTTAAAGCAAATAGACATATATATGACTTAGGCATGTGAACACCTCAGGACAAGAATAAAAGAGCAGTGAAGCGTAGAGGATAGGCCCAATTTTAACTAGCTACTTGGAGGCTGGATAAACTTAGTTAGCTACTCTGGAGGCTGAGATATGAAGACCACTATTCAAAGCCAATCCAATCATGAAAATACATGCGATTATCTCCAAAAAACCAGAAGTAGGACAATAGCTCAAGTGGTAAACCATAATCCTTGGTCACAGAAGCTTAAGGATGATGACAGAATGAATGAGCACTTGCAAATGTGCATGTGTGTATACACATGCATGTACACACACACACACACACACACACACACACACACACACACACACACACATGAGTATTTCAATAAGAAGTTCTTTTTTTACCTTGCTGTAATCTATTTCCCTGTATTAGTTTACAAAGTAACAAAATCAACTAAGCACCTATTTACTTACAACTCATCATGTTTCTCTAAAGTCAACTCTCCTTCTGGAAGCATGCTTTTATTTGACCCAAATGTAAACTACTTAGGAGTTTGATTCTTCTCCCTCAATTCTGTAGAATTAGATGATTGTTTAGCTTCCTCCAAGCAATATAATATTGTGAAATCCTGCATCAAGCAAAGTATTTCTTTCACTAGAAGGGAAACTTCTGTCAAAGAATTAATAATAGGTTTTCCTTCTCTTTCCTTGCATCTGTAGTTTTATTATCTTCATATATTTCATGATCTGTCTGTGTATGACAAAGATTGCTGTGAAAATAAAAAGACCCTTCGCAGCACTTATCATTTATATACCATCAATAGATATGAAGGTGTTTAAATATTACTGAAATTGCTTTGGAACAAATCATGTTCACCTTGACTATCATGAAAAAGAATTGGTTTCTCAGCACTTAACATAAGAACTTGTTTGAAAGAAATACAAGAAAAAGTGAAGAACAACTAAACACATACAGTACTCAAGAACCAGCAGGAAATGCAAAGGCTTAAAAAAACATCAGCTATGACAAGCTTATGAAAATCCTGACTACATGGGAGTCTCCTTTTGTGAGGATCGAGGTTAAAGTCCAGACTGGACAGAAATACCTGTACACAATGCCATGCACCTATTATTCTAAATTCCAGGAAGAATAACATAACATGGACTGAGCCCAAGGTCATACACAATTATCTGAAAAATAATCAGGATGATTTAGGTCTGGGACATGACAAAGTGGTAAGGACACTCACTTAGGGGCACGCGACACTCAATTCAAACTCTAATATTTGGGTATTAAAGTAAAAAGCTATGATTTTAAATAATTGGAATAATTGTAAGATTTGAGTATTTGAGTGGAAAAATGCATGAGAGAGATAGAATGAACCCATGGTGCAATACTTTCAACTTAAGTGAAAATGTTTTATGGTACTTCAGACAAAACAGAGTTACCTTGCAAATGAGCAGGGTTTTGCATTTGGGTGATGGAAATACTTTACTTACACAGGTATAATTAAATTGATTTTATTTGGGTAGATTGTACTTCTGAACTAAGAGCCTGGATGATATCCCTGAGAATTTTCTCTCAAGGCTACTACTCTACTACTTTGAGCAACAGTTCCAATTCTGATTTTCTGTTGGCTGTTTGGTGATAAGAGGCTCCTGGACATTCTTGCCCAAGAGGGCTTCAAACCATGATCGTCCGATCTCAGCCTCCCGACTAACCAGGATGCCAGGCAATAGCCGCCAGTAGTTTTAATAATTTAGTAAATTGTACAGTTACTGAAGTTATTCATTATCTTTATAACCTGTGTAATATATGTGTGTATGTATATATCAATGCATACGGATAGAAATATTTTAACATATTTTTGTATCTACGGTAGATTTATGAAATCATCCATTATAAAATAAAATGGAAACAAAAGTTAATAAGGGTCAAAACAAAGGAAAATATCACATGTTTCTTGTTGTTGAATGGAATATGAATTGCGAGAATCAGTTTGGGAAAACCATCTCTCTTGCTTTTAACTCACCTGTTATAATTTATGGATTAGATGTTGTAATCAAATAAAGACTAAAATAATGTTATGTGAGGCTATGAATTAGAGCTGAAAATGATTTTAAATATGATAATATCGAAGTAAATTGCATATTTCTTACTTTTACTCTGTCATGTCCCTCATTCCCACATTAGGAAAGTATATAGAAGGTTTTCAGTGAATTATATGTACAATTATGAAAAAATTTATTGAAAGAATATGGGCACAGTGTGGTTTTAGCTTCTTGAGACCTGTAGAGGGAAGTTTGTTCTTGAGGACTTGCAATACATTGTGATGAAGATGAAGGGAGTGATGTGCTTATTCTGGAAAACTGGCTAGGGGATTCTTCCCATAAAGGTAGTGATGAATTCTTCCAAAAGGTTACAGTAAAATCACTTTCACCACCATGTTCACTGCTGCACTACTCGCCATAGCCATGTTACGGAAACAACCCAGATGTCCTTTGGCGGAGTGATGGTTGGAGAAAGTGTGGCACATATACACAATTGGATTGCACCCATCCATTTTGACGACTGTTACATTATTTGGAAAGAAATGGATAGATCTAAAAATATATTAAGTGAACTAAGTCAGAGCCAGACACACAAAGGACCCATGTTCTGTCTCATATTTGGAAGCTAGAAATTTATACAAGTTTACAAAAAAATATTAACCAAAGCATCCTATTTGCAGAGGAGTATTTCAAAGGTGTAATTTCTTATAAAAATTGAACTTTACTCCAACAAAATGAATACCAGGAAACTATCACTTGGAAGAAATGAGTGGAAGTCAAAAGGAAGGAATAAAGAGAGTTATGGAGGAAGAGAGTGAACGTATAATACTCAATGCAGATGTACGAAACTAGAAAAAATTAAAGTGGGGTGAGGTTTAGAAGGGTGTGGACAAGTTATATAAAGATCCAATATATTTAAAAAATTGATACGTTGAATGGAAATTCCCTTGTACAAGTATTTAAGATAATATAATTAAATATAATTAAAATATAATTAAAAACAATGGAGACATCTGATCTTAAATTCTATTTCCATCTCTTTTAAAAAATAAAATTATTTGCTCTATAATTTGATCAGAGGGATGGATTTTGTGGTTAGCTAGATCATTGCACATCTGTCTCTCTCTTCATCTCTCCCTCTCATGGTTCTCATAGGTAATATGATTGCTCCATAATTATCCTAATGTATTTTGCTTTTATATTTTTGGTTGCATCATTTCACTGTCTGCTCTGTCATTTCCCAATTCATTTACATATAAGGCATTATTTCCTATTTTCTCATTCCTAGAATAAGCTGCACATGAAGACACCACTGGTCTCATTTTCAGTCTGTCCCTTTGAATATGGAGG
This sequence comes from Dipodomys spectabilis, assembly GCF_019054845.1. NCBI lineage: Eukaryota > Metazoa > Chordata > Mammalia > Rodentia > Heteromyidae > Dipodomys > Dipodomys spectabilis. The sequence continues at coordinate 620,263 of NW_024871363.1, forward strand.
AAAATCTTTCCTCTGCTCTCTACCAAATCCCTACTCACCAGTTAGAATAATTTAGAATAGTAAAAATGAAAAAAGAGAAAATAAATAATAGTGAAAAAAACAGGTGCAGGAAATTCACCGTATTTTTGTGACCAGTTCATTCAATGTGAACTATTGGAAAACATGGACACCTCATTCTCACTGGCACTCAAAAACTCTGGTTAGGCAATTCTGATGAAATTGAGGAATAAGATGAAAAGTGAGAAATGGTATCAACTGCAAGAAAAAAAATGGCGAAGGATTCAAGCAAATTTCTTCTTTGTTCTGCTGAAAATAATGGCCTTACTACAGTGCAGAGATTACTTTCCAAAAAGGCCACTCATGTGAATACTAGGGATAACGATGAGTCTACCCCTCTTCATCGAGAAGCCTACAGTGGACACTTAGATACTGTCTATGAGTTGGTGGCTCAAAGCAGATATTTATGTAATAACTGTGAATGGCTGGTCACCCCTGCACAGTACTTACACATGGAATAATACCAGAGTGGTTTCTTTATTTCATCATGATGCAGACACCAATGGCCAAACTAAAGGCCTCTTGACCCCCTTGTATCTTGCTGCTGGGAATAGATATAGCAAAGATAAGCTGCATCTCCTTCTGTTGAACCATTATATCAAACCAGATCTGAAGCACAACTTGGAAGAAACTGCATTTGATCTTGCCAAAAGGATAATTATGTATCACTACCTCTTTGAAGTTGTGGAATGCTGTACAAATTGTTTTCCTAAGTCCTAATGGTTTGGGTAACTTTCTTAAATTTCAAAATTGCCAGTCCGTCCCATGTGTCCATACAAAATATTTTCACAATACAAAGAAACAGCAATATCTTACTTTAAAAATTCATGGATTCCATGGTATTCTTCCAAGTGAATTGCCTGACTTTGATGTCAAAATATATTCGAGTTGTTTGTATACATCAATAATGATTTCTATAGTGTTTGTGATTTTTTTAATCAGAAATAATTTTAACTTATCTGTTGAAATGAGTAGTACAGAAACTGAAGATATTTCTGGTGCTTGTCTGAAAAAAGTATATTTTAAAATATTTAGTATTCTGTTTGTATAATGTCTATAATCTATTTCTTTCCCTCCTAGATATAATACTTTGAATTCGACATTGTTTTATAATATATAGGTTCATTAATAAATGTGTCCTTTCAGATTGCTTTCCATATAGAAACAGTTTAAGATTCCTTTAATGCCTAGGTCCTTATAGGATTTTATATCTTTAGGTTAAAATGACAATGCTATCTTATTTCAAAAGTTTTATAAATGTTATGCTATGTAAAGGCTTTTCTAAAAAAGTGAAGATTGAATACACTGATGACAAAATAACTGTTATTTCTACGAATTACATGTATTATTACACTTGTATATTTGTAATCAACTTTTTAATAACTGTTTTTCACTTCTTGCATCTGAAGAACGAAAAATATAGAATACTTCACAAATTTTCATATCATCCTTGTGCAAAAGCAATGTTAATCTCTGTATTGTAATTCGGGTAGACGTGCTGCTGAAGCATGTAGTATCCTGTAAATTTAAGTAGTTAATGATGCAATCTTAAGACAGGCATATATCCTTGGTTGCCTATTTGTAACAAGGAAACCTTATTGTTCCTTAAATTGCTATTCATCTTATTTCTGTAAAATTCTGTGTATGGTGGAAAAAATTATATTGTTTGTTCGATTGCTCATATTTGCAATTTTTGTCAATAACTATTTTAAGTCTTTCTCATTTGAAATTTGATCGTACTTTGAAGCCTTTATACCTACGTCCAAAAGTGATGGATTTTCAAATACTTATTTATGAACTGATTTAGCTTTGTTGAGCTAATGGATTCAAAGTAAGCCTTGCTTAAGAGCTACTTCTAAAATCCTGCAGCTTAAAATTTCCCAAATGAGGTCTGACTGGCACAAATGTCTCCCTGACACTTTACCCTTACTCCATGTAGGAACAGACCAACCAGGATATCTTACCCTGACAGCACAGATTGTCTTATTGGAGCAAAACTAATCTTAGTTACATAGGATCATAGAGAGATGAACAGTTCAGACAGAACTGTTCAGACGAAGCCGGGCTCACGCCTGTAATCCTAGCTACTCAGGAGGCTGAGATCTGAGGATCACAGTTCAAAGCCAGCCTGGGCAGGAAAGACTGTGAGACTCTTATCTCCAATAAACCACCAGAAAACAGGAAGTGGCGCTGTAGCTCAAGTGGTAGAGAACTAGCATTGAGCTGAAGAGCTGAGGGACAGTGCCCAGGCCCAGAGTTCAAGCCCCGTGACTGACCAAAAAAAAAAAAAAAAAGAAGTGTTCAGACTAGAAGGTATTTTTTCTTTTTCTGAATATAATTGTTTATTACACCCTACCATTTCAAAAGTAGCTAAAGCCAAGAAGGTGAAAAAATTATTCATATGCATGATTACCTCATGTCCTGGCTTGTCTACCATCCAACCAGGCAGGAACTTACACCAATGATTTTCTATCACAAACTATATTCCATAGCTCCAGGAAAAGTCCATATGTTTCTCCTCATTATTAGGCATTAAATTGTTTTAATCACAGTGTTTCCTATTCCCTCTAGGCTGTACATCTCCGAATGGTAAAGCTTTAGTTCTAATTCTACCAAACACTGAGGTATAGGTAATGGAATAATATTTTAAAACAGTTGCCTTTGTTACCCTAACCACAACAGAACAATGCAAAACATTTTCTTATATTATATATAATTATGTATTTTATATTTATATGTGCTGATTTTATATTTCACACAGTGAATCTTACTGGAATTAATTGATAATTTGACAAATTAATTGATATTTACTCCAATAAATAGATTGGAATACAAATAATCAGGATTAGAATATATATTAGAATATAAAAAGTATCAATGCAATGTTTTCGGTATAAACTTGTGATACCTTCTAAGTGTTCTTTGTCTTCTGAATTCACATGGTAAAAAAAAAAACAATATTGTTTTCCTCTAATCTATAAGGGATTTTACACTTCTGCTCTGTTTATTGTTTAAACTCTCTGGTCCCAAACTGTTTTTCTCCATATTTCTGAAGCATTCCTACTGATTATACTCAAATTTTGCTGATATGATGTCTAAAAGGTATTATTCTTCTACAGGATCCACGGGACCTAGGATCCCAAGTCCCAGTTATCCGTGTCATCAGATAACTAGAGCAAGAGTTCTCACCTAGGCCCATGCAACATGCCAACAGAAAGTAATTGAAGACCCATCTCAATTTCTCATTTCCTATATTTCAGGGCTCCAATTCCTTGAAATGCAGGAATTAGCAGTAAGCAATTGGAAAATGCAAGGCAACTTAAAATGCAAGATGAGATCACAAAATGTGAAAGTACAGTAATTCAAACTTTCAATTTTCAGAAGACCATCCCATATGAGTGAACAAGACAACAAATGTCACAAAATTATTTGTAATACCCCTCTCCTAAGGATTAATGAATGATTTAAGTCCAGCATCAGCAGGCCAAAAAATAGTTCCTGGAATGATAGATCCATAATTGGTCTACCAATGCTAGGAATACTTGTCATAGAGTTCAAATATAATTCAGAAAAAACAATAATTGAGAAGATCCTTAGTGCTTCAAAACACTGGTACTTCAGTAAAACTTGGTTCTGTAGTGTAAAAACGTTGTCATTCTAAAACAAATGATAACCTACACTTAATCTCCTGAAACTATATTCCTTTTCAAATAAACTTTTTAAAATCACATTTGCCAAAATAACACTTTACAAGTAGATGATATTTAGTGACGTTACTAGTTTTTCAAGTGTAGGGAGCAAGTTACAATAGAGTTGATTTATTTACCCAGCACTAATGCCAATCAGATTCAACCATTCATTAAAGTGTAGAAATAGGACCCCTCACCATTTGTGTTTTTCAGTAGGTGCCTTCGAAAATTTATTACTAGATCAGCCTCCCATATTTCAAACCAAAACATTAGCTAATAAAGTAAATTTCGTCACATAATAAGTACATTTTAAAAAGTCGTAAATAGTTGCCTTATCATATGGTGTTTTATGTTTTCCCTATCTAACATAGTAAGAAATATGACTTTAAGTCTTGAATATGAGTACGTATCAGAGATTTGACAAACATAAAATCTGTCTTCTATTTCTATCATATTCCTCTACAGTAGTAAATTTTAGTTTTTTTCTTTTTCCAAAACTCATAGGTGGTAGAAAATATTATCCCGTGTAAAATAAAATAATCACAAACCACTGTACAAAGCCATTTATAAAACTGTTAGTAAGGAATACATTCTAAGCCATTTTTCAACTTTCTTTTTGACTAATGAGTAATCTTCCAAATGGAGGGGAATAAAATCATGTCTAGGTGCTTCATGTCTCCAGTCTTGCAAATTGTTACTTCAGATGAATGAATTATGGGAATTTAAGCTGACATCAGTTTAAATATATGCAGAATTGAAACTCCATGGAATGTATATAAACCTTTCAAAGTACTAACAGACAGTTGAACAGAATGACTATCAGGAAGTTGAAACCAGAGAGGAATAATAGTAAAGACATAGAATGAATGAAAAATGGAACAATGGTCAAGTACAGCTAGAATACTCAATGTACACATGTGAGAAAGGAAGTGGTAAATTGGAAATAAATCTTGTAGAAGGGGTTGGTTGAAAATGATAGAAGGAGTGACTCTGATCCAGGAACATTGAACAATTAGATGGACATATTTAATTGTAACACACTAGCACAACATTTTGAAATTCAGTGAAAAAACACAACAAAAAACAAAAACACACAAAAAGCACAACCAAACAGCAATCTCTATAGAATATGATTATGACCTCTCAAAATTTTAAATAGTTAATGAAGGACAATCTTGGGAAAACATACAAAGTTGTTTAAAGTGGGCAGTTTGGGGTAGAGGAGAATTTTTAACAGATTTAAATAGGTTGTCTAAGGTTATAAATCACCTACATCTGCTGCAAATATTCTCTTCTGCGAGTTCTCTTGGTCTGAACTGGATGCTCCAGTCCTGGGCCACATTTGATAGCTTTTGAAGATAAAATGGAAGTAACAAGATCAAGATCCCATCACACCACTGGAGAGGAAACAGTCCTCTATGTTTTCTCTCATTTCTATTGACTACTTTTATTCATAAATTTATGTCGAGTAATTTGAATTACATATTTCCTTCTTTGTTCTGGCAAAGTAATTGTTCAAAATAATTCACTAAATATTATTTTCCATTTTTTTTCTATCATGCTGTTTACTTGTCCAAGCGAGTCCATTAAACTTCCCCCTTGGTTTTGGTTGCCACGGAAACCCAGCATCAATGATAATGAGGACAATCTCTAATGTAAAACTCTGTCTCCAAAATACCAGTCCAAGAAGCTGTGATCACAAATATTTAGCTATACTTTTTTCTTTTGTCTTTTACCTTGAAAGTCTTCTTGTGTCTAAAGTGCCCTCAAAAATAAGTACTCCAACAATTTTTGGTTCAATCACTTCTAACCTCAAAGGTATATTTTGCTAACAAAATGCTTAGAGGAAACCGAAGAATACTGCACTTATATATTCTCTCTTAAGACTCTCCATAGATACCATATCAGGAGTAGTGAAGTTATTCTTTGCAAAATTATTTCAATAGATTATTTTTCTTTGTTTTGCATTTGCTCAACAAGATGTATGGAGAAGAATAGAGTTAAATCACCCATACCTTGAAGGACAGTGTCTGTTACAAAAGAACAATGCTCCTATGTTCTAATTCTCTGTCCTCCTCTTAGCTCTTGCCGGATTTCCTACTTATCACAGATTCTTGGCTTCAAGTCTAGTGAAGGTGAAGGACTATAAGGCCTCCCCTATTGCTACATTGTAGAGCTAGATCTCCTGCAGGAGGTAAGCATGAACAACGCACACGAGGAACACATATTGGGAGAACAGGCTTAAGCATGTCTGGTTTATTTATGCAAATGGGTTGGATTTTATAGCCCCAGCTTTCCCAACCTCCTGAGTCCTTCCCAGCCAATACTTAGCGGGCAGTTGATGATGGGCACTGCTTGGTGACAGGCACTGTTTGGTCCCCGGGGGGCATGTAGGGAGCATGTACAGCTCATGGTTGGCAGGCTAGGAAGACATGCCTGTGGGTCATGTCTCTATGAGCAGGAAATGTGCATCAACTGCTACTCTAGCTGACTCAACCAGATCTGACCGGCTCTACCCACAAAATTCCCCTTTTCTTTTAAAAGGACCGTCATTATGGTGACCCATTGTTGGAAGCGTTTTTGCCGGGAGTACAAGCATTTAATAATTCCTAGGAGAGTAAGCCCTACAAGTGCAAGGCCTCCCCAGATGACCAGAGAGGATGGTGAAAACCATTGTTGTAACTTTTTAAGCACATTTTCTAAAAAGTAGGCAGCAGGAATAAGCTGTATGGTGGTCTGGTTTAGGTGGTTAACATCATGCAGCAGGTTTTGGGTGAAGTTTAAGTACTCAAGGGACCTAGGGACTTTGATGTAGTTACTAAGTTCAGAGACATTGGGTGCAGGAGTGGAAAGCTGACAGACAGAATAGTGATAGCATTATATAGTCCTCCTTGTTTTAATCGAAGAAACGTAATCTGTTCTTGGAGCAATTCTATTTGTTGTTGGAGCACAAGGAGGCCTCCCTTAAGATGATTGGCAACTTGTAAATGTTGTAATTCTATGGATGACTGTTGAGGGATGAGCTGGTTTATCTGTTGCACGGTGGACACGCCTTCGGACAGCAATATAGCAGCGGCTGAAGCCACTGTAGCGATGATTGTGGACCCGATTGCAATGATCAATCCTACTGTTCTTTTAGTGCGTGGACGAATCAATTGAATCTGGGAAAACTGAGAGTCATTAGTAGCCGGAACAATAAATGGGGGAACACGTACCAAACCTGCAAAAGGATATGAGTCATTGGGTTGCCAGTGATTGCTGAAAGTGCAAGTAGGGGAGGAGTTGTCTCCTAGACAAAAAAAGAATGGGGCTCTAACCACAACCATTCCTGACTCCTGGTGGTATCCAGATTGGTTACAGTGATGAGTATTGGCCAATAGGAAAGGGGACAAATAGAGGCAGGAATGTGATGAGCAAACGATTGGCCTGGGGGCTCCTAGGTCTCTCAATCGTCCTCCTGAAGAGTCATAAAACTCCTTTAGATTTTGGGGTTTGGGATCTTTTTCAGATTGGTTGTATATACCCGGGTAGAGGGACAACGCGAGGTCCCCAAATACTTGCCTTGCCAGGAATTGGCACAAAGGCTAATCACTAATTCCTCAAGAGGAGTGCAAAGAGTGCCAAAGGTATCAAACTGACTGCGTGGGCACAACTGCATATGAAAAGGTATGTCAGTAGCCTGATTGCAATTTTTTCTAGTGGGACAAATGGGGTAGGGTCCTGTGTAGTTCCACCATCCCATCCCATGCATTACTATTGTGAGGGGGATGATACAGCCATCAAATTGCTTTATTGTCTCGTTTGTAAAACAAAAAGAGATGGCTCCCTTCCATCTAAAAGTAAGGTTTGTTTTTTGATGCCATAAGGCGTCTGCTGAGAAAGGAAGGCCAACCGTGCCATTGGAAGAAAGCATTTGAGGGAAGATGGTGGTAACCTCCCCTACCATCATTAAGATTTGGGGGCTGGGCACTAAAGTTATCTTACCCTGCCCTGCAACCGATTGAGAATTGGCTGTAATTATGGCACACATTAGGAGGAATAGAATACTATACCCCAGATCAGGGTCGGGGGCCATAGCCTGGGCTTGTTCAACCAAACCCTTTAGGTCTCCCCAAGTGATGGCATGGGCTGTAGCTCCATGTTTGTGTCTTCTCCTCCTCACACTGTTCAAGCATAACTGATGCATCTTGTTTGTAGGTGGTGACGGTTGGTCGCACAACTGCAGTTGGGATCCAAACAGGTTTATCACTCGTGTCTGGAAAGATACAAGGAAATCCTCTCTCTTGTGCCATTAAGGGAGCAGTGCCTCCCATTTTATTGTGATGTGGCCCCTCCATCTAACCAAAGGGACCAGAGTAGGTGTTTTCATGAGTCCCCAATGCAGGGATGCGGGGGTACCACATGTGGTGGGTGTGAATGTTAAAGGCAATAATTTAATTGTGTTTGGGGATCTTTAAGCCCTAGCCCCTCCAGTTCCCCCTTTTCTTTTAAAAGAACGGTCTTGATTTCTTTATGAATATGTTCAACAATGGCTTGGCCTTGTGGGTTATATGGAATACCTGTCTGGTGTGTAATGTTCAAAAGGCACAAAATTCATGAAAATGGAGGTGTAAGCAGGGCCATTGTCTGTTTTAAGGGTCCAAGGAACACCCATAATTGTAATGGCATGTAGAAGTTACTTAATAGCGTGCCGTGTTGTTTCACTGTTAAGGCTAAAGCTGTTATAAAGACTGAGAATGTATCTATACATACATGGACATATTTTTGTTTACTGAATTGGGGGATATGGGTTATGTTCATTTGCCGTGTTATTGGGTCTAAGGCCTCTGGGATTTGTTCCCATGGGTTGAAGTGGTCCTCAGGGTAAAAGAGGTGCACAAGAGGAGCAGGACCAAATCATGTGCTTGCATTGTTGGTGTGTTAAATCAGGAAATAACTGTTTGATATTAGCTGCTGGTAAATGAAAATGACCATGTAACGTTCGGGCCTGGTCCATGCACATATTGGTGAGTAGTACAGTTGGTATGACAGCACAATCAATGGCTTCATTACCAGGAGCTAGGGGTCCGGGGAGGTTAGTATGAGATCTAATGTGTTGAATGTACGAGGGTTGGACACGATTGTCTAATACATTTTGTAGTTTACACATTATTTTTCCTACATCATGACCATCATCTTTTAATAAAGCTCCAGGAAGAATGGCAACAGTTTGTACAGTATAAAAACTATCAGAAAAAATATTAAGAGGTTCTTTGGGAAAGAGGTAAGGGCGAGCAAAATGGCCAGTAATTCAGCAGCTTGAACAGACAGGGAATGTTGTTGAAGCTTGTATTTTTTAGTATTGGCATTGTAAAACCCATAATATTTTTGTTAACATCGGTAAAAAGTACAATGGCTTGATGGATAGGTTGCCCATTGAGACGAGTACAACATTTCCATGAAAGTGGGAGTTCTTGGGTAACTTTTAAAACGTGGTTTTTGGGCATATGATTATCAATGTTAAAATAGTAGTGGATGACTTGTAAGGCTAATGCCTCTTCGGTTGTTAGGAAATCAAAGATTGTTTTGTAATGTGCCATATCAGATGGTCTGGGAATCTGCCATAAGTTTGATGGCATCATTCCGTGCCTTTGATGGCCAGGTTGCATAGCATGGTAATGGATGTGCTAATTTTTGGTAATTGGGAAGTGGCAAGGTGTACCCATTGTAACACAGCATGGGTTTGCGTCTGTTCCACCATTAGGCCATTATTATTTAATATAATTAGGATGATTCCTTGGGTGGTATCTAAAAACACCAAGGGTGTTGACCATAATCAATCAGCGACCTGTTGTGAAACTTGTTGAACATCAGGTGAAAGTACACGAAGCGAAGTTGGTTTAGAGGGTCCCTGAAGCAATTGAAATAACGGTTGGAGTTGTTGGGTGGGGAGATGCATAAAATTGCATACCCAGTTGATATGTCCACATAATTCTTGTAATTCAGTTAAAGTATATTGAGATTTAATGACAATATGAGGCTCATTTGGGGTAATTGTTTGATTTACATGGTATCCAAGATAGGCATAAGGGGCTTTGAGTTGAATGTTTTTGTGGGCAATATGAAGGCCCAGCACTGTAAGGCTCTCCTTGAGTTGTGCTAAACAGGTTTGCATGGTTGTAACATCTTATGTGCTATTAAAATGTCATCCATGTAACGGACACAAAAGCATTTGGAAAGCAAAGACTGAATAGCATGGGCAACATACATCTGACATATAGTAGGGCTATTTTTCATACCTTTAGGGAGAACTTTCCATATATATCCACGAGTGCGTAGTTGACAATTAGGTTCCCATACTGAGAAGGCAAAATATTCTTTAGCTTTGGGATGTAGGGGGGTGGAAAAAAGCAGTCCTTGATGTCAATAATGGCAATGTGCCAATGTTTGGGTATTGCAGAAGGATGTGGAAGTCCAGGATGAAGCGTTCCTATCTTTTGTATATGACAATGGAACGTAGATCAAGGAGAAATCTCCACTTTCCTTGAGCCCGTTTTTGGATAATAAAAATGGGGAATTGTGGGGATGATACTAGGTCCTATGTGTCCCTTCTTTAGTTGCTCCTCCACTAGAGCCTGGAGATTAGGGAGCTTTTCAGAGGAAATAGGCCACTATTCAACCCAAATGGGTTTGGTCATGTCCCATTGGAGTGGAACTGGTCTTGTCACGCAACAGTGGCCATTAGAATTGGGGGTACTGTAGGTGATTAATGACTCGATCGGTTATGATGTCTTCATAAAAAGCCTTATCATCTGTTGTTATCAGAGTACCCATATTAGTGAGGAAATCTCTTCCCCAAAGATTGCATGAAAGGCAAGGGGCAACAAGAGGTTTAAAAGCCCCGGTGGCCCCACCACAGTCTTCCCATCTTATAGGCCATTGGACATGGAGGGAATCTGTTTTTCCACCGACACCTTGTATGCAAGGGCCAGGAATTAGGTTCCATTCCAACCCTTCTACTTCATCTTTTCTAAGGACTTTGCAGTCAGCTCCCGTATCAATGATGCCCTTAAATTCTGTTCCATTGATTTTAAGTTTCATTCTAGCTTTTCCATTTTGGATAGGAATAGTCCATAACACTTGAGGTGGTGGCTGTTGCCTTTGTCCTATTGTGGTCGGGGCTGAGGACTGCCCCTTATTTAGTTGAAAGGCTGAGTCATAGAGCAGCATTCAGAGGCCGAATGAAAACCGTTTTTGCATGTAAGACCTACAGAAGGAGGTTGTTTTCTTTTGGGTGAGCCCCAGAGTGATGGGCAATCCTTTATAAAATGACCAGTTCTGCCACATCCCCAACAAGGTCGATTTCCCAATTTGCCATTAGGGGGCGCATGAGCACTGGCAGTCATAGAGGCTAAAGGCAGTGCAAGGGTACTCAGCATGAGTTGATGTCCCCAAATCTTTGGTGGCTAGGATGCAATCAGTGATCTCCCCATTTCGGTCACAGGCAATGGCTTTTCTGCATTCCTTTGTGGCCCCTTCCCATATTAGGCTCTTGATTAGCGCATCTCGGACTCCAGTGTGAGATACTTTCCAGGCCACTGCTTCTTGAACACAGGCAACGAAGTCAGTGAAAGGATCATTGGGATGTTGTATGAAGGGTTTAAGTTGTTTGTCCCCTTCTTTAGAAGGGACTGAGGAGACCATGCTCAATACACAGAGGCATACTTGGTCAAAGTACTGCGGATATGCCACTGCTTGTGTGGCAGTAGATGCATAAGAGCCCTCCCCTTTTAAGCAATCAGGGCCCCCCATGGCGGCATCCTGACCTCTGGCAGTGATACTTCATGCGCTTTGTTGTTCACATTCATCATAAAAAGCAGCCTTCCATCAAAGGAATACCCTGAAGATAATGCTGTGTTCATTAAGCTATTCCAATCATGGGGTAGTTAATGTCAGTGCTAAGGGTTTCGAGCATCTGTTGAACATTCGGGGAGTTTAACCCATCTTGCCTGACAGCGGCCCAGTATTTGTCAAGTACTTTTGGGTCATGGGGGTACCATTGATTAGGTCATGCAGAGGTTCAGTGGACGTTTACCGGGAACACGAACTGGGGTTCAATTATAGGCTTGGCTGTCATTGCCACGATAGTTGTGGGGCCCATTAACAACTGTTGTATTACAGGGGGAACAATGGGTTTTTGTTCTTGGGCAAAGTTGTATATCTCTGCCCAAGGATACAAAGTTTTCTGAGGGGAGTTCCCAGGCTGGCCTAAACAGCCAAAAGAAGTGATTGGGCAGGCTTCCTGGGACTGATAGTGTGGGGGAGGCGGTTTTAAAGGCATAGCTGGCCAGCCCCCTGGGTCACCTGATAGTGGAAGTTGTTGGTTATCTGTGTTCTTGCTGGAATTGTTTGCTGTGTCACAAGAAGATGTGAGTGCTTGAGCAGCTTCGCAATTTTCCTTTTGTTCTGTTTCTTCTTGCAGCGAGGTGTTAAATGCCTGCAGAGATTCCCCTTCTTCTTTCCCTGACAGGCAGGCTTGAATAGCTACTATGATGTGGTAAAAGGTTAGGGGCAGCTCAGTGCCTTCACGGACTTCCTTTTTATGAGCTGCGTGAAGGACGTGGGTCCACCTGTCTGGATCCCAAATTTCCCCGGAGTCAGTCCAGGGACACAATTCACTCACTATTTCCCATATTAAACTAGCTTCATTTTTGTTACTTTTATCTGCCTACTCCTGAGCAGGGCAACAAGTGCTCGTGATTGAGGCTCTCGTGCTGTCGGGGGAAGTTTGCCCATGGAGGCACTAACCTTACACTAGACCCTAAACCGTCCATCTGCTGAAAGCAATCGAGCCCCTCGGTGGGAACCACTTGTAGGGCTAGATCTCTGGCAGGAGGTAAGCATGGACGAAGCCCACAAGGAACACACATTGGGAGAACAGGGTTAAGCAGGTCTCGTTTATTTCTGCACAAGGGGGTGATTTTAAAGCCCTAGACTTCCCAACCTCCTGAGCCCTTCCCAGCCAATTATTTAGCGAGGAGTTGATGTAAGGCAATAGTGATTGGTACTGCTTGGTGACAGGCACTGATTGGTCCCCCGGGGGCATGTAGGGAGCATGGACAGCTCATGGCTGGCAAGCTAGGCAGACATGCCTGTGGGTCAGTTCTCTATGAGCAAGAAGTGTGCTTCAACTGCTACTCTACCTGACTCAACCAGATCTGACCGGCTCTACCCACACTACATCTTCATGGTTTTCCTTTCAAAACTCTTTTATTTGGATGTGGAATTTATTTTCATGTCTTCATTCAATCTGTTCTGCATTGTATTGAGCTAAATAGGTTCTGTAAAATCATTATAGGTGGCAAAAATATTAAGACAATGTATATCAAAAAGTTTGGCCTCCCTCCCCTGCTGAAGCCAATTTGCTTAGCTAGGGCTTCTAAGAATACGTTTTCTTGCCTTTTCAATTTGCTCAATTCTTTTTTGATCCCAAAACTTTTTGGCTTATGTAAAGAGAAAAGTCTTCTCTATCTCATGTTAATAAGGATATTATATTTTGTGAGCTACTAAGAAGTGTGAAATCATTGGTTTCAAGTAGTCAATCATATTTTTTTCTGTGGTTCAGTGCTTCACGTGCAAAGACATTTTGGAAATAATTTCAAACAGAAAAGTGTAAACCCAATACCTTCTTTCATTGTTGAGGACACTTTCTCCCTAAATATTTGGACCTACATTATCTTTTTCAGAGAAATACTGTTTGGTAATTAATGTCAATTCACAAATTTTGATGTGTTTTTTTTTAAGAACTTTGAATTTAAATTCTACTACAACCTTGTTTCACACAGTAAGAGTAGATTTCCTGGGTAAGTACAATTCTCAAGGGAACCTAAAGGATTTATAGCAAGGTTTCTGAGGCTTGTTTGTTTAGTGTGAAAATGAGCCATCTTCAACCACATTGCTCCCTCTCAGCTAAGTCTCCATGGATTACTTTGCATGAACGCCTATTTTCTCAGGCAATTTTAAGTTTTCATAATAGGCTAAGTTTTTAAAAAGTTTGAATAAATTAATATTTACCTGTTATAATTTTAAAACTCTTTTGAAATTCCTTTATTGGAACTGCGAATTCACCAATCCTAACTCCAACTTTACCATCAAAAACAGTTAACATGGTGTTTTCATGATATAGTTTCCATGAAACTTTTATTTTCCAGTGTCTGTGTTATGTATATATATAACCTTATAAGCTGATTCTGAACAAAATGAACTCCAAGATATGGAAACAGAGAATATTATTTGCGGTTGTTGCTTTTAATGTACTATGTGATTTCTATTTTCTTTTGGATTTTTCCCATATGCTTTATTCCCTGCTGTATTTGATTTTGGTAGCCTGTGTATTGTGTATATATTTACCTTAATTAGAGAAGGGAAGAGGAACAACAAAATGGTGAGACAAAGGACAAAGGCAAACCAATGCAATAGCAATACTCACAAGACAATATGTTGGAAATGTACATTACAACTTGTGAGGGGTATTGGGGTGAAGGAAAACTGAAGAAAATGAGGGAGGGGGGTAACAAGTTTGAAAAGTTATGTATTCACTACCTTAAAATTGTTGTAACACCACTGTACATCACTTTGACAATAAAATTAGATTTAAAAAATAAGCTGCATGAAATAAAATTTCACTGTATTGGTAGAGTAAATATTATTCTTTATGTAGTAACTTTTTAAAAATCAATACTGTTTGTCGTCTAATTTGAAGTAATTATCCCTTTTTAATCAGAGGACCATCAACTTGAATGCTGTCTGACTAGACAATACTTTCACAATATACTTACCAATATTTTGAAAAAAGAATAAATATAGTAGTTTCTCATATTAAAAGCCAAAACAGTTTAATTCTATGGAAACCTAAAACTTTTAAAAGTAAATAAGTTGTTAAGAAGACAGGATATATGTGTTCTTCATCATTCCAATGACTAATAATTACTCATTTTCAAATTCGGAAGATTCCATACTTGAGAGATTCAAAACGGTACCGGCTTGCATGTTATGTAATTCTGCAATAGATGCATTTTCTAATGTGGTGTTACAGACTGAGAGTCAACAGAAAAATAACCACATTCTGGTAGAGGATAAAACTATGTAGCATACGTAATAATTCTTCAGGAGTAAGCAATTGTTTATCAAAGTAAGCTATTATTTTTATGACAACCAATCTCAATATTTATGTTATAGAGACATCCTATCCCAACAGTCTAGAATTTTTAGGGTGCACCTCAAACTTCCCTTAATTCACATCATGAATAGCTTATCTCTATTGTGAAAAAAAATACAACTCTGCTAATGTGATGCCATACATGTTCTGGAAATAACACCACAATAAACTGTGTTGCATCATTTTCCCCCCACTGGTATTCTTGAGATCGGAACACTTGCAAATATTATTTATATTTATACTTTTTTAACTCTCATATAAATTGTGGATGCTAAGATTGGAAGATTACAGTTCAAAGCTCACCCAGGCAGGAAGATTCCCTAGATTCTTATCTCCAATAAACTTATCAGCAAAAATAAGACACAAGTGGCATTGAGGTTCAAGTGGTAGAGCACGAGCCTTGAGCATAAACAGGCTCAGAGACAGTGTCCAGAACCAGAGTTCAGGCCCTAGGACAAACCAATAAAACAAAAACAAAAATAAAAACAAACCCCAAACCTAACATTTTTCTCATTTTATACAGTGGCAAATAATTAAGGAAATTGCTTCTTGTGTTACATACAGGTAGAAGAAAGAAGATGTCACACGATTATTCTCTTCACACCATGTTATACCAAAGCCTCAAAAAATTGCTCTTATTATAATTTATAAATTAATATCATCAATTTTTGGCAACTCTGTCTACAACATTCACATTATCATTTTATACATGAACTATTTTAATTATCTATTAATTAAAACTTATCTTAAATAAGTTCTAATTATAACTCTCTTGAAAGAATATTCTGGGCAAGTAGAATGCAAAATCATTTGTGAATTTGTCAATTAAACACTCTACTTAAAAAGAATTTTGTAGAATACTATAGCATATGAAATTACAAACAAAATCAAAATATTTATTTTAAATCTAAATTTTAATTTAGCAAGATCTTCAAAATACTACATTAGACGAACTTTGCTGTTTTTCCAGGCTTAAGTTTTTGTAATCCTTCATCATTTCTTTAGGATACAACAGAATGATGATTACTTACTTTTTGAAATTTTGGATGGGAATCATGAGTCATTTTGCATCTAGGAATTTTCTGTAATGAAGAGAGAATTTAAAACACAAGTGAGGATTAATTATGAGTTGCATTTCAACAGGAAATTTGACTTCTCAAAACATAATGACAAAAATTAGCCCAAACTTCCAACTATGTATTCCTTTCTTTTTTGTTTTGTTTTATTAAGACAAAATTATACTACCTGGTCCAGGGAAGGTATCACTATGTAATTCAACTCTCTAATCTCCTGTCTTAACCTCAGTGCTAGAATTCTAGGCTTGCATCACATTGCCCTGCCATAGTTTCTTGGTTTATTTAATCTAGACACAAACTACCAATTCTGAACTTCTCCAGTGATATTATACACCATAGTGACTGTTCAGACTGTTTATCTACTATTTTCAAAGATTTTCTAACATTTGATACAGGTTATGAATATTTTCAGTTGCACCTTCGGGGTCTCTGATTCATTCCTCCATGGATGCGATCCCTTTAATAATGATTAATTGACTCTCTTCCTATCTCTGGTCCCTACCTATGTAATATTCTCAAACTTATTTGAAGGAAGTTCACTTGAGGACTTCCTAATATTAAAAATTATCACTTGATTCTAGTCTTATTCAGGACATATATTTATTGTTTCCTAACTTTTCTACACATTCTGAGAGTTGTTTCATTTGTGCATTTGTGTGTGCACATATAAGTGCCTCTGTGTGTTTGTGTATGTTTGTATGTATGTATGCAAAAACCTCAAGCTCTTATTTAGCAATCTTGCTCATAACTGGTATTCCATCACCTAAGCCATTCTTTCAATCCAGGTTTTGGCTGCTTTATTATATGTACTGTTGCAAAGACTGTTCTGCCCAGGCTGGATGCAAACTGAAAATCCCAGACTCCTTTACATTCTGAGGATTTATTTCTCCAGGAGTATCAACTTTGAAACTACAAATGTTTTTGTGAGAGTAATGTCTAAGCTGTAGCCCAGATTTTTAACTCAAGAAGTCTTTTTTTTTTTTGTTTTGGTTGGGGTCCGGTCATGGGGTCTGAACTCTGGGCCTGGGCGCTTCCCTCAGCACTTCAGCTCAAGGCTAGCACTATACCACTTGAGTCACAGCACCACTTTCGGCTTTTATCTTTTTTGCTTATGTGATTCTGAGGAATCGAACCCAGGGCCTCATTCATTCAAGGCAAGCACTCTACGACTGAGCCACCTTCCCAACCCCTAACTCAAGAATTCTTATAAAGATAGATGAACACACACATTACGTATCCTGAGTGTACACTGTTAGAAATGTGATCGTAAGCTGGGTTGTTGTGAGATATGAGGATTGGGGTTCATAGCCAGCCCAGGTATAAAAGTCCCAGAGACTCTTTTCTCCAATTAACTTAAAAAACTGGAAATGGCACTGTGGATCAAGTGGTAGAGCATTATCTTTGAGCTGAATAGCAGAGAGACAGCTCGCAGGCCCAGAGTTCAAGTGCCAAGACCACCGCCAACAAAAAATATACATATATGTAAAGAAAAAATAAAAGAAATGTGATCTTAGCCACCAGTTCATTGCTAGTATACTCCCTGCTCTCACAAGATGAACTGTTTTTTTTTCCAGTTAAATCCATGCTCTTATATCTGACTTCTTTCGAAACAGGATTATCCTTCCATTCTACTTTCTACAAAGTTGCATGATTAGTAAGCATGATTTAGAATGGGAGTGGCCTCATACTTCATGTTCCACGTAGGAATCTTGTTTCTGTATATCACTCCCATAAATCTACAGACTGGAATTGGATTTATTGTTTCAATGTTGCCTTATTTGTAGTCTTCTATATTGTATTGAACCTTATACTTAAACACAGAACTTATCTTTCTCCTATTATTGCTATTGTTTTCCTTACTGTTAGCTCATGTACACTTGGGAAATAATGAACAGCACTTACACTCACAAAAAGATTGTTCTTAAAACCATCTTCCCATTTAAAATTTGCCTTAATTTACAGAGAACTTACAAAGTTTGACTCAGTGTACTCATGTATAATGTATAAATCCAGTAAGTCTAGATGGACAATGAATAATCCTCCCTCACAGTCTAGAAAGGGCACAGAGAGCTTACCTCATGGAGATGTATCAACATGCTGAGTGAGACAGCTCCTGACCCATAGCCCACCTCCAGAATGCATAGGCCATCTTGGGTTCCAGCCACCTGGGGACGTTGGGCCACCTCCTACAGCACCCATTCAACCAGTTCCTGAGAGAAAGAGACAGACAGAGAGAGAGAGAGAGACAGACAGACAGACAGATGGATGGACAGACAGACAGAGAAAACCAGAATTACAGTTAAATCCTGTGCAGGTGGCTTAGAACTCTAATACTAACTAAACAGGAGGCTGAGATACGAGGATCATGGTTCATAGACAGCTCAGGCAGAAACGTCTGTGAGAATCTTATCTCCAAAGAACCACCAGAAAACTGGAAGGGGCACTGTGGGCTCAAGTGATAGAGAGCTAGGCTTGAGCTGAGGAGCTCGGAAACAGTGCCCAATCCTAGAGTTCAAGACCCACGACAGAAAAGAAGTGGACTTCTCAACACAAGAAGTGGACTGAATAGCAACAATTGTCCTAGGGAGCATGGTAGAGAAGTCAGGCTGAGCTTCCTCTGAACTTGAGGTCATAAGTAGGTCACCTGGCTTCTCTGTGGCTCGGTTTCCCCAGCTGCAAAACTGAACAAAGTGAAGGATCCCCTTCCTCATGGGGATAGGGTAATAATGAAAGAGAGCCATGTTTAGGTTCCTAAGCCCACACCTGTTGCACGATTAATAACAGGCCCCACCTGAGCCCTTTTTGGTATCTTTCTGAAATATGCTCACAGAATTGCCAAAACCATACCTGAAGGCTGCTCCCTCTCTGCATAGCCATTCTCCAGAGATCTCTCTGCATAAATCCCTTGTTTCCTTACAATTGTCTTGTGAGGAGACTGAGGTCCAATGGTTGAGGCCCTACCAAGAGCTTCATGTGTGGTCAAGAATCCGCTGTTGTGGACTGAGTTTGGGATAATCCTTCTTAACCAATGACTGAGCATGGTACCACGTGTCTACCATCCCAATTACAGAGGACCAGGCCTGATGGAGCATACCTTTCACAGGAGGATCGTGATCCAGCCCAGACTGAGCATATATTTACTTTCTATCTCAGAAATGCTAAAGACAGAAAGATGGCTCATCAGAGCCGTGGAGAGGAAACACCCTGGGGGGGGGGGTCATGGTGCCCCCAGAAGGGTGTTTGACCCGGGTTGAGTTGGTGTTGGGGCGGCTACACACCTGTGCTGCTGAGAGAAGCTGTTGGCAGCTGCTCCAAGTGGGGCAGCAGTGATGGCAGCAGCATTGCAGACACATGGGTCCAGAGCAAAAGACTAGGGGCAGGGACCAGGTCGGGGATTTAGGCCTGTTGGCAGCAAGCCATTGCCTGAGTTTTGAAACCTGGCACCACATGGAGGGAGGGAAGGGCCCGGGTGGGGGTAGGAGCATCAATTTCCTTCTATATTCCAAAGACACCTTGAGACACTCCCTCACCATTCAGCCACCTCTACCTTCCTCAACTACTGGTAGTGTTGTAAACTAACAGGGAACCTCAGTGCTACCTGGCAGCATGCAATGTGGGCGTGGCCAGCATTCTTGTATCCCATTGGTCAGAAAGGAACAAGAAAGAATGGGGTTGTGGCCAGAATCTTGTGAAGCATGCAGAATGGGTGAGTGTCAACAGGCCATCCTGGGGCAATATGAGCTGACAGAATGTTCCCCGGACCTGAGAATGAGCCCCAGGGGTTAACAAAATAAAAACAGATTGACATGCAGATGGCAGTATGCTAATAAATATATATCTTCATAGAGTGCCAGAGCTGTCTATAGATTATTCAGTTGTATAGACTATATTCCTACCAATTCCTGTGTATTCATTACGTGTCCATGTAATTAATGTTATTGTTTAAATACTTAAATTATTAATGTAAGCACTCAGTGTCCTAAAATTATTGTGTACCTATAAGTAATAATTTTCTTTTAATGCTTCATAAATATTAAATAAATCAACCAGCCTTCTGAAATGATGCTGTTTAATTTTATAGGATCATCATGCACGATTAACTCAATCAACTGTGACATTGACAAAATTCCAGTGTTATTCCTTTGGATGGGAACCAGTTTCTTAGTATCTCTTGCCATTGGTTGGTGTCAGGACGGGGATTTGAAATGAGGGCCTATGTTGCCACATGGGCCTATGGCTTCCCTTATAGTCTGTCAGCCTTCAGCAATGCAAGATGAAGTACCCTTTGCAACAGTGTCATTCAGACCAAGAAGGGTCACTGTGCAAAGGAAGAAAACATAAAAGGCCACATTTTTTTCAGTGCATTGTTTTCCCTGCAATACCTGGGGTTCTAGGATCACAGGAGCACCTGCGTGTCCAGTGGCTTCACCCCATCCTAGGGTGATCGAAGCTGAGGCAGACTTGCCACGACCTGAGTTCAAGCCCCATGTTGAGAAAAAAATAAGCTCCCTGGCTTGTAATTCACACAGTTTATTCTTACAGGCTTTGGATTTGAACTGAGGATCTGGGCAAAACTGCAGCAAAGTGGATAAAAGGGAAAATCACCTTACATGAAGATAAAAATGTCAGGCCTGTTCACTAGTACTGAATTCAAGATCCAGCCCTGGAAAACATACTATATATATATATATATATATATATATATATATATATATATATATATATATATTGTAAAGATAGGATTTATACTTACCTGTAGATGTTCAGTCCGTACATGTTTGGTGTGGTTGTTCCTTGTATCTTTTGTTTTATTCATTTATTTAACATTGATTTTACTATGATGAAACGCATTCTGTTTATTACATTGATTACAACCTATCACAGAACATCTAGATTTGTAGAAATGTTCTCCATCATGCCTGATCCCCAAGATTCTCAGAGAAAAGGAAAAAATGTGTCACACTTTCCTTCTTACTCCAAGATCCACTTGTTGGTAGTGCTGGGATCTGAACTCAGGGCAGAGCAAAGCCAATTGGCCAATCAGTCAAGGTGATCATATGAACCTGAGAGCAAGTAAGTAGTGTTGCCATTCCCAGAATCTGACATTGATCCCCAGGATGGTCCACTATAGTCATAAATTCATAATTTAAACATAGGATCTATATTGACATACATGTGTGGACAGTATCTTGTGTTCAGTGCAATTATTCTCCTTATTTTGTCTCTAATACATGGCGGTATTGTGCATTTTAATAAGTTTGGTGACAGGAATAACTGTGCTAACATGGATGACAACTTGTTCCCATGGTTACTGGGTTGTCTATGCATTCTCCATCGTATTTGAGATCCAGGACTTTCACAGGATAAAAGGCACAACGACTGGCTTCTGACATCAGGATGAATCTTTTGTCAGTGCTGGGATTTGAGCTCATGTCTGGGTAACTCTGTTGCACTGTGGGGGAAGAGGAAGGTCACCATCTTTGAAGACTAAAATGTCAGGCCTTGTGCAGGGCCTGATTTGAAACCCCAGCACTGGACAAAATAGCAAGCCCACCTTTTTTAAACATAGGATTTCTCTTTACCTACAGATGTGGTATACATCTTGCATTCAATGTAGTTATTCTATTTTGTGTCTTATTCATGGATGCATTGTGTATTTTATTGTGTATGGGGTGACAGATATAACTGTGCTGACATGGATGACAACCTATTCCCATGGCTGAGTTGCCTATATAGCCTTCTCCATCCTCAATGAGACCCAGGTCATTCACAAGACAGGAAAACATGTGCCACCATAAGATTCTCAAATCAGAATGAATCTTTTGGTAGTGCAGGAATTTGAACTCAAAGCCTAGCAGGCCCAATTGGTGAATGGGTCATGGTGAGTACAACAGGCTGTGAGCCACTAAGGAACTAGGCCATTCCTGGGACCTGAGATGGAGCCCTGGTGGGGGCCAATATAGTTGTAAATTCATAATTAAATAGAGGATCTATATTTCCAATCATGGGTGGGCGGCATCGTGCCTTTGGTGTACTCATTCTCTTTGTTTTGTGTCTTGTTCATTGATGTATTCTGTATTTCCTTGATTATAGGATGACAAATATAACTGTGGTGAACTGGATGACAACCTATTACCATGAGTATGGAGTTGTGTATACATTCTCCTTCCTAGCTGAGACCCAGAACTTGCACAACCCAGGAAAACATGTGCAACGACTGGCTTTTCACATCAGGGTGAATTTTTGTCAGAGCTGGGATTCGAACTTTGCGCCTAGGTGGCCCAAATGCCCAATTGGTCCACGTGATCACACCAGACTGTGAGCCACTAAGGAGCTGGGCCGTTCCCAGGAACTGAGTTCGAGCCCCACGAAGGCCAAAATAGTCCTCAATGATCATTGAAACATGGAATGTATATTCACATCTGTGTGTGGACTGCATCATGCATTGAGTTTGGTTATTCTCTTTATTTTGTATGCTATTCATGGGTGTATTGTGTATTTTCTTGAGTATATGATGACAGGTATAACTGGGCTGACATGGATAACTTATTACCATGGCTACAGGGTGGCCCATGCATTCTCCACCCTAGCTGAGATAGAGGACTTGCACAGGAAAGAAAACAGGTGCAATGATTGACTTCTGATATAAAGCTGAATCTTTTGGAAGGGCGGGGAATCTGAACTCGAGACCTAGCAGGACCAAGTGGTGAATGGGTCCACATGAGCAAACCAGCCTTTCAGCCACGAAGGAGCTAGGCCTTTCCAAGGACCTGCAATTGAGCCCCCGCTCCCAAGGGGAGAGCCGGCAGCACAACAGTCATCCATTCATATAAGGTGAAGGTAGTATGCAAATAAGTACACATTTGTATAGAGTAGGAGAGATGGTAACCTGTGGTGGAATCCAATCTGTGTGACTACCGATTCTTGGATCTTTCCTGATGCCTCCATTTCATGACTGTGATGATTATTGTCATGCTTCATCAACTGTTCTTTACAAATAATCGATACCCATGAGTCTTGCCTATCATTTCCTACTTGTATCATGTACGAACTACTGATTTAAGGATGAGATCGATCACATTCCATGACTTTCCCAGGTCCAGAAACGAGTATCTCAGGATCTCCCAACATTCCCTCTGCTTAGGGGGTCTGAATTCAAGCCTCAGTCCTGGAAAAGATATTCCTTATATACTTTTTTTTGGTCCCCTCCTGGGCCTGAACTTTGGGGCCAGGTGCTGTCCCTCAGCTCTTCACCTCAAGGCTAGTGCTCCACCTCTTGAGCCACAGTGCTACTGCCAGCTTTTTTTTCTGCTTATGTGGTGCTGAGGAATCGGGCCCAGGGCCTCATGCATGCAAGGCAAAAGCTCTACCACTGTGCCACATTCCCAGCCCTCCTTATATATATTTTACAGATAAGATTTATACTTCTATACAAACATTCAGTCCATATTGTGTTTGGTGTCGTTATTTATTTTATTTCTTGTGTAATTCATTTATTTAGAATTTATTTTATTGACTCTGATGACACCTATACCATTTAATACATTGTTTACATCCTATCACATAACATCCAGATGTTAGATATGTTCTCCATCATGCCTGGCAATGCCAGGTTCTGAACTTAGTGCCTAGCAGGCCCAATTCATGTTTGGGTGAGTTTGAGCATGGCAGCCTCTAGCCAATGAAGATGTCAGGTGGTTCCCAGGCTCTGAGATTGACCCCCAGGTTTGGCCAAAACAGCAATACATGGATAGGCAGATGGAGGTATACAAATAAATATATATTGGTAAAGAGTTCCATGACCGTCTATCTATGATAGAAGGACACCTACTATGTTCCTACCAACTCTTAGGTATTTATTATACCACCATTGAAGGAATATTATTCTTTTCACCTTTAATAAACTATTAATTAAGATCAATCAGCACTCCAGGATTATTGCATCCATTTTTAGAGTAGACCAATACATAAACTACTCTTTCAATCGGTATTCCTATGCATAGGAATGAGCCTCTTGTCATCTCCTGCTATTGGTGTCAGGACTGGGATTTGAACCCAGGACCTATGTTGACAGGTTGGCCTATGGCTTCACTGATAGCCCACCAGCCACCAGCAATGGCAAGTCAGGTCCACTTTGCAGCTTTGTCATTCAGACCCAGGATGGTCACTGTGCAAAGAAAATAAATCGTAAAACCCCAGCTCTCTGCAGCTCATCACTTTTTGTGCTTTCCAAATTGTTTTTCTTCCTGAAAGGCCTCTGGGCCAAGGATCTCATGATCAGCTATGAGTCCAATGAGTGCACCCCAGCCAAGTGAGAGCCAAGCTGAAGCAGAATTTCCACGACCTGAGTTCAAGCCCTATGCTTGGCCAAAAAAAATTTAAAAAAAGAACATATAAAAATTAACTATTTAACTAAATTTTTAAAAAATGAATCTCCCTGTTTTGGAATTTTTGTCAGTTTTCTTTCCTAGCCTGGGATTTGAACTCAGGGTCTTGGTAAATCTGTAGTAATGTGAGAAAAGAGTTGCCATTACTTGAGTTCAAACACAGTGCCAACCAAAAATGAAAAACTAAGTCACTGACTTCGGCAGGGGGAGGTAGTTGTGGAGATGGGAGGGGAGGGATGGTAGGGGAAAATACAGGAGGAGTAAACAATGCTCAATAGGAAATGTACTCATTACCTTGCTCCTGGAACTGTAACCACCCTGTAGAACATTTTTACAATAAAAAACTACAAAAAAGGAAACAATGTAGTTCTCAGAGAAGCACTTTGCAGGTAAGGGCAGGATGTTTGAATAGCTGTACAAAACTCTACACTGCTTTTATCATGTTCATTATGGAACTGAATAAATATAACTGCTTCCATTAAAAAATTTAAGTCACTGTCGTGGAACTGGGGCCACTATTTCTGCCATTGCTAGTTTTTGAGCTCACCGTCCAGGTAACTCTTTTGCATCATGGTTGAATGAAAAGCTCACTGTCCTTGAGGAAAAGAAAATCAGGATAGAGTTCGAGAGTTCCCAGGGCCTAAATGAAAGTTCTGCAATGGAAGAAATATTTCTATACATGTGTAATACATGATATATACATATATGCATGTTAATTTCATATTATGATTTTTATTATTGATTTTGTATTTTATTTTTCTTTGATTCATGTATTGAATATTGTATTTAGAGTTATTATCCACACAATATTATATTTGGCACATCTATTATAAAATTATACACAATAATTTAGGGCATTGACTCATTTTAACTAACATTTTATTAAGTGTTGAAACATGATACATAATTAAATGGAAGCATTTGTGACAGTCTTCACATGTTTAGAGTGTCTCCAAAGTATGAGCTTTGAGTTCACCCCCAAGACTGGCAAAAAAAAAAATTGAGCCTGGTGAGACATATTATACTGGAACTCAAAAGAGGGCCACGGTTATAGGTAAGACATAGGGTAGAGGGCAGGTGCTGGTGGTTCACCCCTGTAATCTACTCAGGAGTATGAGATCTGAGGATGCCAATTGCAAGCAGAAAAAGTCAATATGAGACATTTTTCACCAATTAAACAACCAAAAAGCCAGAAGTAGAGCTGTGGTTCAAGTAGTACACTGCTAGCCTGGAGCACAAAACCTCAGGGATAGGATAGCATCCAGGCCCCGAATTGAAACCCCTGGACAGGCATACACACACACACACACACACACACACACACACACACACACACACACACACACAAAACACACACACACCCCAATACTGAACATTTGCCAGTCGGCCTGCACAAGTTCCATCTATAGCAACTCAATATTAAAAAAAAATAAAGATGGAGAAGGGAAGGAAAGACTTGCTCCAGGAAGTGATATACCCAGTGCCAAAATTCCACAGTAGTTCTAATATGTGGCTAAAAGACAGAGAGCCTCAGGCAGAAGGTATAGCATGGGCAAAGGTCCTGAAGTGTGTTGTAGAGCAAGTGGTGTGAGTGTTATGAAGGTTCTATGGCTTCAGAAAAGTCTGGCAGGAAATTCAAGGCTAAGTCAAAGTTGATTTGAGTCACAGGGCAGATGGGGTGGTCCCAGAATGGCGCCCAAGGGGAAGATTAGCTTGGCTTTTCGCCAGGGACCCAAAGCCATTTCCTGTGGCTGGAAACCTGTTTTCACAGCTCCTGACCCCCAAGCCTCCTTTGCATGGAGGAATCAGGGCAAATGCAGGGAAGAACCCTTACTTTAGAAAAGCTTCTAGCCCAATGCCACCAGTCTCTCAACCCTTGTGAATCCTAGCTACTCAGGAGACTGAGATAGAGATCGAGGGTCAAGCCAGCTCAGTAGAGGAAAGTTAATCGGACACTTATTGTCGATTAACTAAGAAAATCCAGAAATGGAGCTGTGGCTCAAGTGGTAACGTGGTAACTTGTAGGAAAAAGTTTAGAGACCAGAGCCCAGACTGTGAGTTCAAGCCCCAATACTAGCACAGGAAAATTAAAGAAATGATTTCAGGAGCTCCTAGTCCACTGTGGTGTAAGGACAGGTCATCCAGGCACAGATGGCTCATGCCTGCCCTCCTAGCTCCTCAGGAGGCTGAGATGTGAAGATCACATTTCAAACCCAGCCCAGGCAGGAAAGTCTGGGAGACTCTGATCTCCAAGGGCCCTACCCTCTGTGGCTCAAGTGGTAATGTGAAGAGCTGGAGGACAGTGCCCAGGCCCAGAGTTCAAGCCCCATGACCAACACCTGACCTGCTTGGACCTTACTTTGTATCTCTAGGCAGAGTTCTTTCCAGTGGGCCCCTGAGGGTCTCCTAATGTCTAGGTGTCCTACAAGTCTTGGTAGCAGCCTTTTTTGAGGCCATTGCCTACAGAGCAGGCCACAGTACCAGAAAATTATGGAGCCTTGGGGCATGAATATCATGAGAAAAGCATCTGTCATGGGTCCAATGTGGATCAGAGTAGTAAATCACTGTCTCAGACCACGGTTCTGGGCCAGGTGAGGCAGGAACATAAGATGTTACACCAGCTAATGCCCAGTAATATGAGTATCACAAGAGTGCAAATTTGTCAGTCAGACCTTGGACAGGTGTTGAGTTGGGCTCATAAAATTTTGTAGGCTCAGGAATACACAGCCAACTGGCTGCTTCTTGTAGCAGTAGCTATCCCAGGAGTCTGAGGGCTTGGAGCCCTGCTTCCCTCACCAGTGCTTGGGGAAGGGGGACAGATGAAGGTCTGCAATCATGGACCAACTACCAAGGAGCAACCCTAGTGTTCTTCCCTTGATCCTGTAGACCCATGTTGAGATCAAGGTGCTGATTCCATCGAACTTATTGCCATGGCCCACCCCCTCAGCCCAAGAAGGACGTAGGGAGAAACCACTTGATCTGGCTTGAGAGTTTACTGTGACTATGACTCAAGATTGCCCCCCAGTTCTAGCTCATCTCATAGCGGTCAAAACTAATGCACCAGAACATTGAGGTACTGGCTATACCAGTCTCTCATTCCCCAGTTCCCTGGCCCTGGAATCTATAGTATATGCCTCTCTGTTCTGGGCATCCGGAATTGTCTAGAAGGACCTGAGAGGCCCAGCTGGGGTCAGAAGATAGATTTGCCTATGATAAGGTATATTGACATTTCCTAGACATTGAACAATACATCCAAGCCACCTTGGCCTCACCTCTCATGTAGCCCCAGATTACCCTTGTTTGGGGAGCCTTCAGTCAGCTATCAAGGTTGAGTTGGCCAGAGCCACTGGCAACCACCCTTCCCCATACCACTACCAGCCTGCTGGGAATGGGACATGCAGCCAGGGGCCGAGCTGAGGAAAGGACAGGACACAGCATGACTGACCCAGACCACATAGAGGCAGGAGAGAACATATGCCAGCCGGCCCTGAGGTCCCATAATCCCCTGGATGAGGACAAAGATATGGATAGCAAGACTTGGGTCCCAAGGAAAAGCTGGAATATGCAGGACACTGGCAATTTAGGACTCATTGTAGACCATGATAGGGGACTAAAAACAAGGTTGCTATTGAGGAAGGGCACTATCCAAGGTCAGGAAGAGGCAGACAAGCATCCAGGCAGTGGGCAGAGAATGATGAGGGAAAAATACACACACACACACACACACACACACACACACATACACACTGGTAGCCCAAAGCCTCAGCAGTCCCTGAGCAACTGAACATCCCAGCCTCCGAGAAGATGGCACTACCATCCTCAGACTGAATGTTGACAAAACTAAGAGCCTCTCACACATTTGGAATGGCTCATAAAACAGCATGTCATTTCCTACTGTACATACCACTATGAAGAAAACTCAGTCACATTATTTTGGTCGTCCGTCATGGGGTTTCAATTTTGGGCCTGCGTGCCATCCCCCAGCTCTTCAGCTGAAGATGTGCGCTCTACCACTGGAGCCACAGGACCACTTCCAGTTTTCTGGTGCTTCAGTTAAGTTAAAGTCTCACAGACTTTCCTACCAAAGCTGGCTTTGAACCATGATCCTCAGATGTCAACCTCCTGAGTAGCTAGGATGACAATTATGAGACACTGGCAGTGCCCAGTTTAAGCCACCTTCTTACAACCAGGGGAAATCCAACTTATCATGCCATAAAGCACATGCAACCCTTCACTATCAGACTTTGACACCAGTATCCAAAGCCATTCTTCCTTGGTTTGAGCGAATATAAGGATGAAAGAGAGCCATGTTTTCTTTCATAATCCCATACTTGTGTCATGATAAATAACAGGCCCCTTCTTAGTATTTTCCGGGTATCTTCTGGTTATATGCTCACAGAATTGCCAAGAAGCTTATCTGATGACCGTTCCCTCTATGCCTGGCTGTGCCCCAGAGTTCCCCTTGTATTGATCCCTTGTTTCCTTACAACTGTCCTGTGAGGAGACTGAGGACCAATGGTTCCAGGCTGAACCCAGAGCTTCAACTGTGGTCATGAATCCACTGCTGTGTACTGAGTTTGGGACAGTCAACTAAACCAATGACTGAGCACAGTGCTACATATCTACCATCCCAACTACAGAGGACCAGGCATGTTGGCTCATGCCTGTCACAGGAGGACCATGATCCAGCCAAGCCTGAGCATATATGGAGTCTCTATCTCAGAAATGCCCAAGAGAGAAAGGCTTGGCTCCCATAGAAAAAGACCTGATTGGAAAGCCTAAGCTCTTGAGTTTAAACCCTAATATACCAAAAAGTATCTGAGGACCGGTGCCAGAGGCTTATGCCTATAACCCTACCTACTCAGGAGGCTGAGATCTGAAGATTCCAGGTCAAGATTTAAAGTAGGGTTGGCCTTGCCCATCAGATGTCATGATGAGATGACCCAGAGTCTGACCCATGCCAATAAGGTCCACACTAACAGGGCTCACAGCCTTACTAAGGGCTGACCATGCTCTGTGTCCCCCTGGGGACCCAACCCTAGGGGCCCCATCCCCAGGTCCTCCCGTGCTCCCTCTGCCACCAACCAGGCCCAAAGTAGTAGACAGTTAAGGGTCATAAAGATCCCTTACTCTTATACTTTAAAGGCGCCGAGTCCCTTTCTAACGTCTCACCATCCAGGCCCCCAGACCTCAAACACAAAGCCCATGGTGCCCCCAAAGACAGCGTTTAGAATTTACCAAAGTTCCAGCACTCCTTGTTACAACCAACTTCTGCACACACACACACAAAGCCATCACGTGTGGCTCCTCTCTGTCATCCTAGTTACTCAGGAGGCTGAGATCTGAGGATCACTGTTCAAAGCCAGCCACACAGGAAAGTTTGTGAGGCTCCTATCTACACTGAACTACCAAACAGCCACAGGTGGAGCTGTGGCTCAAGTGTAAGAGCTCTAGCTTTGAGCAAGATATCTCAGGGACA
Organism: Dipodomys spectabilis; assembly: GCF_019054845.1. Lineage (NCBI taxonomy): Eukaryota > Metazoa > Chordata > Mammalia > Rodentia > Heteromyidae > Dipodomys > Dipodomys spectabilis. Next base: position 650,148 of record NW_024871363.1, read on the forward strand.
GCACCTAAGCCTTGAGTTCAAGGCCCAGTTCTTCTACCTCCAAACACACACAGACACAGACACAGTCAAACCGACAGACAGACAGACAGACAGACAGACAGACAGACACACACACACACACACACACACACACACACACACACACACACGGGATAGCCCAAGGATTCAACAGTCCCTGAGAACAGAAACATTTACTCCCTCAATTAGGATCAGATCCCAGCCCGTAGAAGGTGGCAGTACTGACATCAGACCCACTGTATACAAAACATTGAGCCTCACACATATCTGGAATGTCTCATAGACCAGCATGGCATTTCCTATCATACACACTGCTATGTGGAAAACTTAGTCACCTCTTTTTTTGTTGTAGGTCAAGAGGTTTGAACTCTGGGCCAAGGTGCTGTCCCTCAGCAATTGAGCTGAAGTTGAGCACTCTCCCATTTGAGCCAAAGCAACAGTTCCTGCTCTCTAGTGGTCTATCATCAAGTCTCACAGACTATTCTGCCCAAGCTGACTTGTAACCACGGTCCTCAAATCTCAGCCTTCTTAGTAGCTAGGATGAGAGTCGTGAGCCTCTGGTGGTTTCCGGCTTCAGCCACCTTCATATACACAGAGGAAACCCATCTCGTCAGGTCACAAACTTTTTGCAACCCTTCACTTCAGATTTTGATACCCAGCATCCAAATCTATCCTTCAGTGGAGGAAATAAAGACACAACAATCTCACACCTGCACCCCTTTGCCCACTCCCTGCCTGTCACAGGACACGTCCTCTTGAAGCTGTGGCTTCAAACTGGGGCAAACTTGGGGAGTTCTTACAAATGTCTGTACATTGAGGCCAGCACTTGGTCTCCCAAACACAGCACCCTCCCCACACCACCACACCTCCACCATCATTTGAAAGAAAGATGTCTTACTCTCTTTCTTTTTTATTTTGTGAGGCTAGAACTCTGGGCCTGGGTGCTGTCCCTGAGGACTTCAGCTTAAGGCAAGTACTCATTTATTGAGCCACAGCACCTCTTCTGGTTTTCTGACAATCCTTTTATGTAAGTGTCTCAGGGTCTTTCCTAACAAGGCTGGCTTTGACCCATGATCCTCAGATCTCACCTCTTGAGTACCTAGGATAACAGCCATGAGCTGCTGGCACCCAGCCAAACAAACTTTTCCATTCCTGTCATTCTTCCCCTCAGGAGACTGAAATCTGAGGACTGTAGTTGGATGCCACTTAGCAGCAAAGCCCATGAGAACTCTTTATCTCCAATTAAACACCCAAAAAAGCTGGAAGTGAAGCTGTGATTCAAATGGTAGAGTGCTGTCTTGGAGCATAAAAGATAAGACCCATGCCCTAGTTTCAAGCTTTTTCTAGCATAGGCCCAACCAAGAAAGGGAGGCAGGTGGGCATATGGGAACTCAAAATTAACACCAGAACAGAACCCAAACAGCTCTGATTCTCTAGATTCTATGTCCTATATCATGGCAGTCTTAGATGGGACTGACTATGCACCAAGTTGGGACATTCAAGCACAATCTCATACTGAAGATCCCCTGACCTTATCAAAGACTCAGGATCTCTCACTGTCCTGCCTCAGCACTGGGCAGTGAGGTAAGGTCTAGTTATCCAACCACATGATATGGGAACTAAAGGGTTTCCTGGTCAAGGGATGGAAACTGGGGAGATCTAGGTCCCTCCTGGGGAGGTGCAAAGGGCTGCTCTATCCCAGAAATGTTCCTATGTTGTGAGTATTATCAAAGAAACAACCCTGCTCAGAGCCCAGTGCCTCTGGTTTTCCCACCAGGCTCTACCCACTCTGCCACACCTTCAGCCTGCCTTCTTTGAATCCCAGATCTGCCATCTAGACTAAAGAATGAGCTAGACAAGAGACCCACTTCCTGCCCTCATTCCCAGGCTGTCCTGTGGCAGTGGCATGCTTACCTCAGTCTTTGGTGGAGGAATGAACACAGGGGATGGTACTGTCGGATTTAGCCCTGGAAAGTCCTAGTCCCTAAGGATGTACTGCACAGGCATCCTGCAGTGAACGGCAGCCAGGTTGTCAATGATGAAACCAAGGTGCCAGGACTTTTCATGCCTCCTCCACCCTCACCCACGCCCCCATCCCTGACTCTGCCCTAAGGCTATCAGGCCATGACAGAAGCAGCCTCACCTCAGGTCAGGGCTTTCCCCCAACCCCAGCAGCTGCCCGGGGTGGGGGGATCGAATCTCCTCTCAGCCCAACTGCTGGGGGACTCTTCTCCATCCACCCCACACACCAAGCAGGTGCATGGTGTCCCTCCATGTTTGTGTGTGTGTAATTGTTGGGGATACCCATACCTACCTCTCAAGGACTCAGAACAATTTTAAAAAATAACACAAAGAACCCTGTGTAATGGACTCAGCACAATGAGCCTTTTGAAGGAATCAGCACATAGCAACCTTTGGGATCCTCATGGCAATCTAATGACTAATAAGATAAGACATGCCATTTTGACATCACTAAACTTACATATCATAGTATTATGACATCATATGTCATAGTGACATTATAGACATATTGTGAATGCCTATTCTGTGATTTTATTCTATTTCAAGTGAGCAATATTGGTGGATATTGGCAATCCATTATGACCTCAAAGCCATTGTGACATGAAAATCCCTTTGTGACATCACAGTGCCATTGTGATAGTAACCTGTTTTGACGTCACAAAATGGTCCTTTCCATTGTGACCTCACCACCAATGTGACATCCCAAAGCAATTGTGATATAACATTGCTGTTGTGACATTACAATCACCTTGAGAGCTCCCAAACCCATTATGACATCTTTAGCACCTTTGAAAAAACACATGGCCTTTGTGACATGACAGTCCCTTTGTGTATCCATATCCTCATTGTGAAATGTCAAATGAGATCAGATATGCCGAAGAAATGTCACAAAGGATTTACAATATAATCATCAGTGGTACATCACATTGTCATTATGACAACATCAGCTCATTGTGACATCACAAATCTGTAATGACATCATACCATATGAAATCACATTATCATTGTGACATCATATATACATTATGAATGCCTATTATGTGATTTCATTATATTTCAAATGTGGCTTGTGGGTTCATATCAAAAACACATTTTGACTTCATAACCATTGTGACATCACAATCCCTTTGTGATGTAACATTAAAATTGTGATATCTCTAAACAACTGTGACAACTCAATTATGCCCTGTCCTCAAAAGTTTTATGACATGTCACTGTGTAATGTTAGGCCCATTGATAGCTCAATCTACTTTCGACCTCATATTACTTCAGGAATGACATGAAATATTAGAAATATACTTTGACATCATGAGCATAGTGACATCACACTGCCAGATGTAATGACAATTGTGTCACATTGTCAAGTCACAAATCTGTTCTGACTTCATCATATTTGTGCCAACAAATACTTTGGAATCCTCACAAGCCCATTCTAAATTTATATACTCATTGTGAGTTAATGACAGTTGAGTTCTGGAATGCCATTGTAATATCACCAATCTACTGCGACATCACAAAACAATTTTGAACTCATCACTATTTTGGCATCACCAATTAATTAGAATTTGACATCATATTGCAATTGTGATATTACTGTACCATCATGCTTTCACAAACCTATTATGACCTAATCACATCTTAGAAAATGCATGGCTTTTGGGACATCAAACTCCTTCTGTGAACTTGTATCACTGTGAATTTGTAGCAATTGAAATTTGAAACAATATGTGATATTACAAACTAGTTTTTACATCATTAACCCATTTTTATATCATTAACACTTTGACAACCATAACCTGTTAGGAACTTTATCACTTTTGACAAAAAACATGGTGTTTGTGTCATCACAGTTCATTTGTGTATATCATGGTGACTTCATTCTCATGTCCTCACTGCAAACTAATAGCAATTAAGATCTGACATACCATTGTGACATCACAAACAATTTGTGACATCATCACCAGTGTGATATCAATCATTATGACACCATCAGCACATTGTGACATCAACAAGCTACAGTGACCTCATAGCATTATGACATCGCATTGCCATTTTGCTGTCTTAGACACATTGTGAATGTATATCCTGTGAATTCTTTCTATTTCAAATGTGGCATGTCAGTTGATATCAGAAACACATTGTGACCTCATAACCATTGTAACATTATAAACCCTGTGTGACATCATAACTGGTGTAACATCACATTGTTGTTATGACATCTTTGCTTATGGTGATATCACAAAATGGCAATGACATTATAACATTTGCCATTATGTCATTGTGATATCATAGTCACATTATGAATGCCTGATCTGTGATTTCATTGTATTTGAAATGTGGCATGTGGGCTGATATCAGAAACTCATTGTGATGTCACAACCATTGTCACATCAAAATCCCTTTGTGACATCAATTTGGCAATGTGACATCACAATGGCAATGTGATGGAACTAAGGCATAGTGATATCAAAATGGTCATGAACACACAATTGGTTTTCTGATAACTGACATGCCACATTAGAAATAGAATCAGTAACGTGATAGGCAAACACAAAGTGTCTATGACATCATAATAACAATGGGATGTTACAATGCTATGATGTCATTGTAGTTTTACATGTCAAAATGAGCTGATGGTGTCATAATGGCAACATGATGTCACAATTATGATGTCAGAAAGGATTTGTTATGTTTCCTTGGTATGTCTGATGTCGGCTGTCATTAGTTCCCCATGAGGTTATGGATACAAAAAAGGTTCTGTGAAGTCACAGAGGCCATGTGTGTTTTCAAAGGTGGTTATAAGTCATAATAGTTTAAGAATGGCACAATGTGATCCGTAATGTCACAATGGAAATGAGATGTCCCATAGGGCTTTTGATGTCACAGTGGTGATGAGGTCACAATGGCTTTGTGATGTCACAGTTTGTTTATAATATCAGAAATGATATATCCAATTTCAATTACTCATAATTCAATATGAGGATATCAATTGATAGAAGAAGCTTTATAGTATGAGGTCATACTATATGAAAACCCAATGGGACAGTGATTTCACAATGACAATGATGACATCATATTATAATAATGTTTTGATGTCACAATTGGTGATGCCATACTTATGAGGAGGTCATAACTTAGTCATAATGTGTGATATGCTGCCATTAGGATATTTTAGGCTTTTAGTAAACTTATAATCTGTTTTAAAACTCATAATTCAGGTATGACATATGATATCAGAAATTGACTCTGACATCATGAATATTGTGACACCATGAACATTGTGACATCACATTGATAGACATCAAGACCATGATGGCACATTATGAACTCACAAATCTGTTTGGACTTCATCATATTTGTGAAACACATGACTTTAGAGACAACACAGTGCCTTTGTGAACTCATATCTTCATTGTGAATTAATGACATTTGAGATCTGGCATGCTATTGTGACATTTCCAACCAATTGTGACAGTACAAACCTATTATAGTAGAAACACATTGGGATCTAATAGCCATTGTGATAGCACAATCCCTTTGTGACCCCACATTTCCATAGTGATAACACTAAACCACTGAAATTCCAGTCCTCTCAAACCCAATCCAGGTATGAAATGTGATACTCGAATTCAGTGTGACATCTAAGTTATGGTGATATCACACTGATAGATGTTATCAGCATTTTGTCACATTCTGACAACACACACCTGTTAGGACTTCATAACTTTGGTGAAAGTGCATGCCTTTGGAGACATCAGAGTCCCTTTGTGAGCTCATGTACTCATTGTGAGTTAATGACAATTGAGATCATTTTGTCATTTTGATATCACCAACCCATTGTGGCATCACACACTGAAATTGGACATGTGATTATGAGATGTGACTTCACAAAACTATTTGATTTCATCACCAATGTGTCATCACAAAACCATTGTGAGCTTTCATTGCCATTTGACATCACTATTACATTGTGACATCCCAAACCTATTAGGACCTCTTCGCTCCTTTGAAAAAACACATGCCCTTGGTGACAACACAGTCGCTTTGTGGAACTATACCCTCATTATGAACTGACAATTGATATCAGACATGCCAATTTAACATCATGAACCCTTTGTGACATCACCAGAGTGACATAACATTGTCATTATGACAGCATCAACTACTTTTGACAAGACAAAACTACAATGATAATATAGCATTATGAGATCACATTGTCATTGTGATGTTATAAAAAGACTGTTTTTAATATTTTTTTTTCAGTCATGGGGCTTGAACTCTGGGCTTGGGTGCTGTCCCTGCTCTTCAGATCTAGGCGAGAGCTCTATCGCTTGAGCCACGGAACCACTTCCGGTTTTCTAATGGTTTTTATTGGGAATAAGATTCTCATAGATTTCCCAGCCTGAGCTGGCTTTGAACCGTGATCCTCAGATCTCAGCATCTGGAGTAGCCAGGATTACAGGTGTGAGCCACCAGCGCCCAGCTTTTTCATTCTATTTCAAATTTGACATGTGTGTTAATATCAGAAACATAATGTGACCTCATAACCATCGTAACATCATAAATCAGCAATGACATCAAATTGTCATTATGACACCATCAGCTCATTGTGACATAACTAAATGACAATGGCATCATAGCATTATAAATCACAGTGACATTATTACATCATAGACCTAATAGTGTGAAGGCCTATTCTGTGAATTCATTCTATTTCAGAAACCCATTTTGACCATATAACCATTGTGATATCACAATCCTTTGTGACATCACATTGCCATTGTGATATCATTAACCTGCTGTGCCATCACAAACCAGTACTGTCCTTATTAGTTTTCTGACATACTGCCATTGCCATATACTAGGCCCTTTGTGATCTCATAATCTGTTTTCAATCTCATATTTCTGGTATGACATGTGATATCAGAAATCTCCTGTGACATCAAAGTGCCAGATGTCATGATCATTGTGTCACATTATGACCTCACAGCCTGTTAGAACGGCATCACATTTGTAACAAAACATGCCTTTGGAGACATTACAGTCCCTTTTTGAACTCATATATTCATTGCCAATTAATGACAGTTGAGATCTCTCATGCCACTCTGACATCGTGAACCCATTGTGACATCACAAACTTATTGTGACCTCATTACGAGAATGGCATCAACAAATAATTGTTGTATCAAATCATTATTTTGACATGATATTGTGGTATTGCTGTTGTGGTATCGCTCTCCCATTGTGTTTTTACAAACCTGTTATGGCCTCATCAGATCTTAGAAAATTCATGGACTTTGAGACTTCAAGCTCTTTCTTTGGACTCATGTACATATGACCTCTAAGGCAAAGAGAGAAACCATCGAGTCACATTTAATATAATAAAACATTTTTCATTAGGAAGGGTACTGTGATTACCTTAACCTGGACTGGATACCCAGGTTCAAGAGCAGCCTTGACCACCAAACCTCAGAACTCCAGTGGGCAGCCTCACCCTTACTTAATTGTTCTGCAAACCACCAACCACAAAATTATGATCTCCAAAGCTCCAAACCTCAATGGGCAAGGCTTTTTTTCTTTTCCATTCTTCCCTCCTTCTCTACAGACCTGTCATTCCTTCTGGTCTTTCCATTTTTCCCTTCTGCCACTTCCTTTGTCTCTTTAGGCCTCTCCACTCTCCACAGGCCTGCCCTACTCTGGCCCAGTGACCACTTGCCAACCTTCTGCTCTCCCTCAGCTTCCTTTCTTCTCAGGTTTTATCTTTCCTGCTGTCTCACCACTTTCTTCCATCCGGATAACTCCCATTTTTATCTCCCCTTACAATGCTCTGAAAATGCAACTTATATATAGGTTGTACCCATCTCCCTCCAACGGATCTCAAGCGTAACAGTTTTCAACCATCACTTCCAAAACTGCCCAATGCTCAATCACTTCTTGACAGCTCACCGTGTGAGGCTTGACACCTCCACCTTTGGCGGCATTCCCCACAGTCTCCGGTGGACCAAACCAAGAATTTACAATGAATATCAGCTCCCACAGATAATTCTGGCCCCACTGGTTATGATAGTATCCTCATAGTGAATTAGAAGAAATTGAAATTGTATATGTCATTGTTATATTACAAATTTGATGAGACATCATTAACTCTTTGTGATCTCATCACCTTGGAGACATCACAAACTCATTGTGTTATAACATTGCCATTGTACCAACATTATCACATTGTGAAATCCCAAAACTATTATGACCTCAAAAGCTTTGAAAGAAAGCATGGCCTTTGTGACATAACAGGCCTTTTGTGTTCTCATATCCTCATGTTGAGCTAATGACAATTGAGATCAGGCATGCCATTTTAACATCGCGAAACCTTGTGACATCATCAGCAATGTAACATCACATTGTCATTATGATAACATCAGCCAATTATGACAACATAAAACAACAATGACATCAAATCACATGCAATTGTGATGTCACAGATACATTGGAATGCCTATTCTGTGATCTCATTCTATTTCAAATGTTGCAGGTGGGTTGATATCAGAAATAAATTGTGACCACTTACCCATTATAATATCACAATACCTTGATGACACCACATTGCCATTATGATATCACTAAGCGACTGTGACATCACAAAACAGTCTTATCCTCATAAATTTTTTGACATGCTGCCAGTGTGATCTCTTTGGCCTCTCTGAGTTCATAAATTTTTTAACTCCTAATACTTCAGGCATGACATGTGATATCAAAAATCCACTGTGATATCATGACCTCTGTGATATCACACTGTCAGATGTCATGACCACTGAGTCACATGAGGACATCACAAATATGTTAAGACTCATTACACTTGTGCCAACATATGCCTTTAGATATATCATTATCTCTTGTGAACTTATATATTCATTGTCAATTAGAGATCTGGCATGAGATTGTGACATCACCATCCCATTGTGAATTCACAAACCTATGTGACCTTATCACTTGTATGGCATCACCATTTGTGACTTCAAAACAATACTATCTCATGTAATGGTTGCATCACATTGCCAATGGGATAACTCTATCTCATTGCATTTTCACCAGCCTATTATGTCCTCAAAATATTTTACAAAATTCATGGCCTTTCTGACATCTAGCTTCTTACGTGAACTCGTATCTTCATTGTGATCTAGTAGAATGAAATTGGACATGTAATGGTGATATTACACATTCATTGTGGCATCACTATCCAAGTGTGACCTTATCACCACTTGACATCACAAACCCATTGTGACATCATATTGCCACAGTGAAATCATGATCAACTTGTGACATCCCAAACCTGTTGTGACCGCTTAACACCTTTGAAAAAGCACATGGTGTTTGTGATATCATGGTCCCTTTGGGTAAACATGTCGTCATTGTGAACAAAGACAACTGATATCAGACATGCCAGTGTACCATTACAAATGCGTTGTGACATCATCTCCAGAGTGAGCTCACATTGTTGTTATAATACCATCAGCCCATTGTTACATCCCAAAATGACAATGACGTCATGGCATTATGACATCACATTTTCATTGTGAGGTCCTAGAGACAATGCGATTGCCTATTCTGTGATTTCATTCTATCACAAATGTGGCATATAGGTTGATTTCAGAAACCCATTGTGACCACATCATCATTGTGACATTACAATCATTTTGTGACCTCATATTGACATTGTGATATCATTAATGCAATATAACAACACAAACTTGTCTTGTCCTCATAAATTTTGTAACAAGTGACTACCTTGGCCTGGGCTGGATGCCAAGAGCTAAATTCAGTCAAAACCATGAACCCTCAGACCTCCAAAGAGCAGTTCAGCCATTTGTTAACTGATCTGTAAACAACCAGCCCCCAAATTAATGATCTCCAAAGCTCCACACTTCAAAGGACAAGGCTTTTTCCTTTCTCTTCATTCTCCTTCTCTACAGATCTGTCCTACCTTTCAGGTCTTTTTCTTTTCCTTCCACCATTCCATTCTTCTCTTCAGGCTGCTCTACTCTTGACAGGCCTGCCCTGCCTTGTCCAGGTGGCCAATTGCCATCCTTCACCTCCTGCTCTCTCTCAATTTCTTCTCCTCCCAGGTCTTTGCCCTCCAGAAGTCTCTTCACTTCTTTCCATCCAGGCCTTAAACCTTTTTCTCTCCCCTTCTCTTGCTCTGAAATTGCAGCTTATATATAGGCTGTACCCTTCCCCAACTGCAATATGTTTCTTGCCTTCCAGTTTCAATTATCACTTACCAAATGTCCATGCTCAATTACTTCTTGGCAGCTCACCATGTGGGGTTTGACATCCTATCTCTTTCAGCAGCATGTCCTGCCCCCTCCAGTTTCATGCACCCCCCTCTTCATTTGTCCAGACTAGGAGGCAATGATGAATGTACCCGTGGAATACAGCAACACTTCTGGTAATTACAGTGTCCTCATGGTGAAGTAATAGCAATTGAAATTGGACAAATAATTGTGATATTACAAACTTGTGACATAACTAACCCATTGTGACCTCATCACCACTGTGACATCACAAACCCATTGTGACTTCACATTGTTGTTTTTGATACCAGGATCACATTGTGACATTCCAAATGTATTATAACCTCTTATAACATTTGAAAAATACATAGCTTTGTGATATCAGAGTCCCTTTGTGTACCCAAAGCCCCACTGTGAAATATTGACAATTGAGTATCAGACATGACATTTTGACATCCAAAACAGTTTGTGAGATCATCATAGTTGTGACATCACATTATCATTTTTATACCATCTACTCGTGAAATCACAAAACTAAAATGATATGGTAGAATTATAACTTCACATTGTCATGGTGACATCATAGACACATTATGAATGCCGTTTCTGTGATTTCATTCTATTTCAATGGTGGCATGAAGGTTGATATCATAAACAAATCAGGAACTCATAACCATTGAGACATCACAATCCCTTTGTATATCATGTTGCCATTGTGATATTACTAACCCGCTGTGATATCACAAACCTATACTCTCATCAAAACTTTTGTGACATGCTGCAATTCTGATACCTTAGGCCTTTTTGTCCTCCATTGTGTCAAATTCTGACACCACAAACCTTTTAGTATTTCAATATATGTGTGACAACACATACTTTTGGAGAAACCACAGTCCCTTTGTGAACTCATATACTCATTGTAAGTTAAGACAAATGAGAATCATCATGTCATTTTGACATGCCCAACACATTACCAATATTTTGTGAACTGACCACCATTGTGGAATCATCAACTAACTGTGACACCAAAACAATATTTTGACATGATGTAATGAGTTGACATTGTCATGGTGATATCACTGTCCTATTCTATATTCACAAACCTAAAATGACCTCCTAACATTTTTAAAAATCCATGTCCATTATGACTTCCAGCTCATTCTGTGAACTTGTATGCACATTGTGAAATAGTAACAATTGAAAATGGACTTGTGTTTGAGATATTACAAAATCATTATGACATCAAAAGCCCACTGTAACCTCATCACAACTGTGTATCATAAAGCTATCATGACCCCTAAGTACCTTTGAAAACACACATGGCATATGTGACATCATAGTCCCTCTGTGTGCCATATCCTCATTGTGAACACATGACAATTGAATTCCTATATGCCATTGTAACATCAGAAACGCTTTGTGACCCCATCAGCAGTGAGACAACACATATTCATTATTACACAATTACCTCCTTGCAACATCATCAATTTACAATGACCTCATAGCATTATGATATTTATTGTCATTGTGAAGTCATAGATATATGGTAAAAGCCTATTCTCTTATTTCATTCTATTTCAAATGTGGCATGTGGGTTGATATCAGAAATATATTCTGATCTCTTAAATATATGGCATCACAATCACTTTGTGACATCGTAGTCCCATGGTGATATCAATAACACACTGTGACATCAAAAACCTGTCCTGTCCTCATAACTATTGTGATGTGCAGCAATTTTGATGTCTTAGGCCCTTTATGAGCTCGTAATCTGTTTTCAATCTTATATTTCAGTTATGATATATGATATCAGAAATCCACTGTGACATCATGACCATTGTGACATCACACTGACATACATCATAAACATCGTGTCACACTGTGACATCACAATCCTCCTAGGACTTCATAACATTTGTGAAAATACATGACTTTGGAGATACCACAGTCTGTTTTGAAGTCATATTCTCTGTGATTTCATGACAAATGGGATCCGTTATGCCATTTGGATATCACAAACCAATTGTGACGTTATAGACCCCTTACTGTATGGCATCACCCATTAATTGTGACATCAAAACCTTTTGTGATGTCAAAATGTGACACAATGATCATGACATCTGTCAGTGTGATGCCAAATTGGTCATGATGTCCCAGGGGATTTCTGTTATCTCAAGTCACATGAAATATGAGGTTGAAAACAAATTATGAGGGCAAAAAAGTCTAAGCATGTCACAAAAGTTATGAAGACAGGAGAGGTTTGTGATGTCACATTGCTAGTGATATCACAATGGTACTGTGATTTCACAAAGTGATTATGATGTCAAAATGGTTTGTAGGCACAAAAGTGTGTTTCTGATATCAACTCTCATGCCACTTTTGAAACACAATGAAATCATAGAATAAGCATTCACAATGTGTCTATGACGTCACAATGAGAATTGTTGTCATAATGTGATTCAGTCATTGAGTTTGGTGATGTCACAACGAGCTGATGCTCTCATGATGAAAATGTGATGTCACACTGTTGAGGATGTCACAAACACTTTTTTTTGGTCGGTAGTGGGGTTGAATTCTGGGCCTGGGCACTGTCTGTCCCTCAGCTCTTCAGCTCAAGGCAATCGTTCTACCACTTGAGCTACAGCACCACTTCCACAAACACTTTTTGATGTTATAATGGCATGTCTGATTTCAACTGTCAGTTCACAACAAGGATATGGTACACAAAGGGACTGTGATGTTGAAAAGGGCATGTTATTTTTCAAAGGAGCTAAGAGGTCATAATAGATTTGAGATGTCACAATGGAATCATGATATCGTTGTCACAAGGGGTTTGTTATGTTGTGGTAGTGAAGATGTCAAAATGGGTTTGTGATGTCACAATGAGTTTTAATACCACAATCAAATTTCCAATTTCAATTGCTACTAGTTCACAAGGAGGATACTGTAATAATCAGCAGGTCCCGATAATCTATAGGGTCCGATAATCAGCAAGGGCCCATCTCCTGGCCAGCTGGGGAAGACAAAGAATGCCACTAAAGAAGGTGAGGCATCCTGTGAGAAGGACTGGTGAATTAATCAGCACGTGTTGAGCTGTTAAGAAGTGTTTGGGCTGTGGGCATTTTGGGATGTGATAGTTGAAAACAGACAATTGGAGTGGAGGTCGGGTACAGACTTTATATAGGCTGCTTGTTCAGAGCAATAGAAGGTGAGAGAAAAAGGAAAAAGTCCTGGAAGGAAGGAAGTGGTGTGATGGCATAAGGGGAAATACATGGGTGGAGAGGAAGTTGAGGGAGGGCAGAAGGTGAAGTATGGCAACTGATGAGCCTTGCAAAGCAGTTCAGGTCTGTGGAGAGTGGAGAGTCCTAAAGAGAAGAAGGAACTGGTTGAAGGGAAAAAGGAAAAGACTTCAAAAGAAATATAGGTCTGTAGTGAAGGAGAGACAAAGTGAAGGGGATAAGAGGCTTTCTCTTTGATGTTTGGAGCTTTGGATATCATAATTTTGGGAGTTGGTGGTTTGGAGAACTTTTATGATATAAAACGTGTCTCGATGGATTTTCTTGAACTATAGAGGTCCTTAATTTTGAAGACTCCATTGAGATAATCCATTTGGACTGCATCAGGCCTTGGCCCCAGGGAAAAATCCTCATAGGTGAGAGTGTCAGCCCTCAGGGTTTAGAGCCTACCTCGAGTGTTTCTCTCCGGAAGTCCAACATGGACAAAAGTCATTTATGTACCTCTAGAGGTGCATCTTGGCAAGCTTTGCAGCTTGTTTTGGATTACTCTGGAAGCTATTTGTGGCTTCCTTGGGATGCCATCTGGAACCTACTTGAGAGATAATGTAGAGCTTCCATGGGAAGCCAACTGGAACCTCATCAAGAGTACATCTGTGACTTCCTTGAGAAGCCATCTGAGACATACACTGGAGGTCATCTGAGGCCTTCTCCAGGGGCCGTCTTGGACTTTCTCCAGGGCTCATCTGGGGCTTCCTCAGGAAGCCACCTGAGACCTCTTCAAAAGTAGTCATTGGGGCTTTCTTAAGAGGCAATCTAGGACCACCTCCTGAGGTCATCTGGAGCTTCTTTGGGAGGTCATCTCAGGCTACCATGATGAGAAATCTATGACCGTCTTTGGACATCATCTGGGACTTCCTTGGGAAGCTATATCGGACCTTCTCTGGAGGTCATCTGTCACTATCTTAAGAGGGTTATCTGGAACTTCCTCTGGAGTTAATATGTGACCTCCTTGAGTGGCCATCTGGAGCTACTTGAGAGGTAATCTCAGCCTCATTGAAAAGACATCTGGAAACTCCTTTGGAGGTCATCTGACACTTCCTTGGGAATCTATTTGGAACCTCCATGAGAGGACATCTAGAGCCTCCTAGGGAAGACATCTGTGACATCCTCCAGAGGTCATCTGTTGCCTCCTCAATAGGCAATCTGAGATGTTCTCTCTGTCATCTGCGAGCTCCTGTAGAGGTCAACATTGAGAGGTATGGGACATGTGGGTTAAGTGTCTGTGGCTCTTGGTCTTTATATGTATGCTGATAGTTCTATCTGTGTCCTGTATGCACTATGCACCTGTTTACTCCTTTTCTCAGGTTGGGAGAACAAGGCCTTAGGTTGTCATATCCAAAAAATTTCTCCCCCAGGTTTACAGAATCCCTCAGAGGAAGATGCACTGATGTACTCTTTCTCCTATTCTTTGTCATCAGCAACTCTAATAAGTCCTCCCATACCAAAAGTCTACCATTATGGCAAGGTCGCAGGATCCCCTGCAAGAAGACCACCGAGAGTCAGACTCTACAGCTGTTTTATTTATACGGGCTGCAGCTCGGGCCTCGTCCTACACTCCGACACAGCGGATCCTAGGAGGAGAGCCCCGAGCTTAGGAGTTGCAGGTCTTATATAGGCACACAATCAACCAGGTGTTTTGATTACCACCACGTGTTGCTTTGCTAGACAGAAACAAGCAACAAGTGGTGGTCACTGCCTCAAACTTTAACCTTTCAGTTACTTGTACCAGACTGAGGTGGTACAATGTGGCATGTTACCCTTATTACCCTTGAGACAGGAACATGAAGGAGATGGTGGGCAGGACCCCTTTCTAATATATGTTCCCTTTACAAGTAGTGACCTGTATAACTGGAAACAGAAAAATCCATCCTTTTCAGAAAAAAAAAAAAAAAAAACAGGGGATCATTACCTCATTAGAGACAATAATTTTCACACACAAGCTCATCTGGGATGACTGTCAGCAAATTTTACAGGTGTTTTTCACCTTGTATTAAAGGGAGTGAATACTGTCAGTGATTTGACAGTAGTCCTTGTACCAGACAGTAGCCCCACTATTGAACCAGACTATTTGGAGCTAGTCTTTCCCCAGACTTACCCAAGCTGAGACTAACAGCAGTCGAGGTATGGAGGTGTTTACCAATTATTTCCAAGTTTAGCTAGCAGGGATACCACAGTGGATAGAAAGCCAAGTCTTCAATCTAAGGTGAGTGAAATGGTACTGTTCCCCAGTGAGTACCCTAATGCTTTTTCTGGAACTTTTCCCAGAAGCCTATAGGACATAAAGGCTATAGATATTTAAGCCCTGGAGAATCAAAGAGCCCTAAATTTGGCCTTTGTTTCCCAGTCAGCTATAGATATTAGAAGAAAGCTTGAAAAGTTAAGTTTTTGAGGTAAAGTGGTTGCCCAGTTGGTGTTTGATAACAGAGACATCCTGAAAAATAACGAGTCTAAGAAGGGAGTTTGAGTTTTGGTAGGAGCACCAGAATAGGGATCAAGAAACCTTTGGCAAAGACAGTACAATTCATTTGCAAATGGCAGTAGGGAACCTCTAGGACTAGAACAGTGAGCTTAATGCAAGCAAAATGGACATTAGGAAAAGGAATGTCCAAGGAGGAGAAAGATAGAAAATGACAGGTTATGTAATCACATTAACCACCTGGAAAATGTAAATGACAGGTTAAGTAATCACATTAACCACATGGAAAATGTGCTCATAGCTCTGGAGAAACATGCAATTCCATTAAGAAATTATGGCTATAAAAAAGGAGCTGGGAAGTTGGGAAGGTGGCTCAGTGGTAGAGTGCTTGCCTTGCATGCATGAGGCCCTGGGTCCTATTCCTCAGCACCAAATAAGCAAAACAGAAAAAGCCAGAAGTGGCACTGTGGCTCAAGTGGTAGAGTACTAGCATTGAGCTGAAGAGATGAGGGACAGTGTCCAGGCCAGAGTTCAGGCCCCATGACTGGACCCCCCAAAAAAAAGAAAAAGAAAAAGGAGCTGAACCTGATATAAGAATATATTAGGTTGAAGTACATATTGATTATAAGCTTTGAAAAGTGTCACCAGAAATTCAAATCAACAGAGTAATAAGGAAAGAGGAGTTAGCAGAGAAGACGGGGAAGTGCTGTGTCATAGAAGATGAGGCCAAGAAAAGAGAACAGGAAAATATCAAGCTCAAAAAAGAGATTGTTTCTCTTCAGAAAGAGTTAAAGGACCACTTGCTTTGATAGAGAATGCCATGGAAAGGGAAAGAGCATTAAGAAGAAAAACAGAAGAGCTAAACAGTTGAAAGATCTGTGAAAAAATAGACTGAAGTGGAAAACTAGAAAGAGAAACTACTAGAGTAAAAGCCCCAAAAGATTGTTGAGATCTTCACCATAAATTTAATGCAGAAGCATCGTGTCCCAGTGGAACAAGTGGAGGTGGTAAAAAATACCTCTCAATAGCACCTTTGTGAATTTAAGAGAGGAGCTGAAGAGCAAGCAAAGGTGTTGTGAGAAGGAGCAACAGTTGGCCAGTCAAGGGAACTCTCCTCTGACCCTGCCAAAACACTTGCAGATTAAGGAGCACATTGAGAAGGAGAGTGGGATCATGAAAACAAGTTTGAGGAGGATAATAAAATGGAAGAAGTCTCCAAGGTTCAGAGTACTATACAGGAGTTAAAGAAATTAGAGACCATAAGATACAGGGAAACATCTGAGCTGATCAGGTAGCTTGGGAGACCAGTCTAAAACCAGCTGGTTCTCTAGAGCTACTAGTCATCAATATTAAAGGAAGAAGCAAAAACAGTGGTAATAAGTGTGCAAATGTTGACACTGAACTTGTGAAAAATGCATACAGGCTCAAGCTTTCTGTCAGTTTACATGTAGATATTTGCAAACTGGTAAATTGCCTGAGGACACTGCCTAAAACTGTTTTGAAAATCGGTGGGGCCACAGCCTGACAATATTTTGTAATGTGTGTAGGTAACTTCCAACAGGTAAATGCTGAAATGCTGGAACATATGGAAAGAATTGATATGTGAGGAACCTCAGATGGTGAACTTGGGAAAGTGGACTCCACAGAGGTAAAGCCTGAAAAGTATGGCTATTGGTATCGGATAGTAATACTGGACATTTTTTCAGGCTGATCTGAGGCATGTAATAATACCTTGATTTGGCATACCCTTAGCTGTGGAGTCCAATGATGGCCCTGATTTCATGGCCCAAGTTCTCAATTATTAACTAATGCCCTAGCAATAAATTGGAAGTTACAATCCATTTATAAGTCTCAGAGTTCAAGCACTAGAAAGAATGAATATGACCTTAAAGGAAAATTTAACTAAATTAAATACAGAGACTGGCCATGGCTAGGTAAGCCTCCTCCACTTCACTCTTCTTCGAGCAAGATGTAGCCCTTATGTTCAAGGATTCAATCCCTTTGAAATACTTTAGTGTAGAACACCCCCTTGGGTTCCTAAAATTAGGAAGTCTATATTAACAGAAATGTTTAACCACAATCTACAGACTTTATAACATATTCTTTTGTGTATCTATCCTTTGGTTACCAAGGCCCACCAGCCAGATAAGGAAAACTCCACTTGAAGTGGTGGGACCAAGAAGGTGATACAACAGCAGGGAAACACCACAGCTCTCTCCAACCAAATACAGAGTTTGGATTTCAATGCTATGTTTCTCTAAGTGACCCACAAATAAAAGGCAATTACTCAGAGAGATAAAGGAAGTGCAAAAAGAAAAGGGAAAAACCTACACAGACAGTAAAATGGGAAGACCCTTCCCTCACCTTTTGTTGCTGATGGGGCTCCATATTGTGCAGCTTAAGTGATGGGGTTTTGTACCAAGCTGCTTAAGTGCCCTGGGTCTGAACCCTCTGAGGACCACACACCCACAAGCATCCCAAGTCTCCCAGGAGACTCCCAGAGCTGGGCCAACCCAGAATATACAAACAGCAATCTCAGAAGGCAGAGCTAGAACAAAGACTCCCCTCACCCTCCCTGGAAGAGCGCCTCTGCCTGGCTGGTACAAGTATCCCAGCCCAGTTAGGAGCAGAAGCAGCTGTCAACAGTGGCGAACTACCCTAGACTCTCAGGGTGGCACCTCTGCCCTGCTGGTGTAAATAGCCTAGCCTAACCTGGAACAGCAGCAGCAACTGGCAGTGGTGGCAAACCACCCAGAAATGGGGCACAATGCCTCTTGGCACTTGCCCAGACAAGCCCGGGGCAGCAGCGGTGCCTGAGGTGGGGACAGCTGTACTGAACAAGTCCGGACCCGTGGTGGTTTGTGCCTCTCCATACTGGCCTGTATAAGTGGCCCAGCCTAACCCGAGACAGCAACAGTGGTTAACACCTGACTTGTGGTGGGGTGCCTGGCTTGCATTAGTGGCCCAACTGATCCTGGGGGCAGTGGCAGCAGCTGGGGCAGTGGCAGCAGCTATGGCAGCAGCAGTGGCATCAACAGCGGCAGCAAACAACTCTGGACCCGTAGTGGGGTGTGGCGCCTCTCTATACTGGCTTGCATAAGCAGCCCATGGTGGCAAAGGTGGTGAACAACCCCAGATTTGAGGCAGGGTGTGGTGCTGAGAAACCCCAGAAAAGCCTCATGACCTTTCCTACCTGGGCTGGCTTTGAACCTGAATACACAGATCTGAGCCTCCTGAGTAGCTAGAATTACAGGTATTCACACCAGTAGGGTCTTCCTCTTCCAATCCCCCTAACTTTTTCTAAAATAGATCATTTCTTAGTTCATACATGGAATTTAAGCAAACACAAGGGGATCGACATAATATTCTGTATTCTATCTGAGCATAGTGGAATCTAACTAGTTCTCAATAACAAGGAATAAAGTAGAAAAAACACATGGAATTTAAACAACACTCTGTTGAACAATACATGGATCACAGAACAAATTAAAGAAGAAATTAAAAAGTTCCTACAATTCAGTGAAAATGAAGATACATCACAAAGAAACCAATGGGACACAGCAAAAGCAGTCCTGAGGGGCAGACTTATTGCTCTCAGTGCACACATCAAGAAAACATAGAACAAGTAAACTATCTTATGATGCAACTAAAAATGCTAGAGAAACAAGAAAAACTTGAACCTAAAGTTGCTAGACAGAAAGAGAACCGAAATAAGAGCTGAAATTAATGCGACAGAGATTATGAAAATTATAACTAAAATTAATTTTTAAAGGCTGTTTTAAAAAGTCACTAAAACTGAGGGACCACTGGCAAGAGTAACTAACAAAATAAGAGAGGAGACTCAAATCAATAATATGAGAGATACCACAGGGAAAAAATTACAACAAACATCCAAGACATCAAAACAATCATGAAGAAATAATTCCAGACTCTACTCACAAAGGAAAGAAAACCTAGCAGATATGGATGAATTTCTACAAAAATACAAATTGCTATCCCCCCTTTCCTTTTCAGCCATTCTTCTCTACCATGTATGGTGGGGGCAGCAGTTTGGTAAATAAACTTCTTTTCATACCTGAATAGCGTGTGGTGTTCTCTTCATGGGCTACTTAATGAAACCTACCTATTTAATATACCTTACAAATAGTGCCATGAATGGGATGAGGTTTTAGAGTTGGAAATGCTAGAATATTCTAACCATCCCTTTTCTGCAAACCAAACTGCCTTGAGACACCATGTGAGACTTTTCACCAATACCATTGCTGGCCTTCACATCCACATCCACACACCACTTCCCTACACTGGTGAATGAAACTACTCTCCATGGCTCTCTGTTGCTCAATCTCTGCTCAGATGTGGCGCCATTCCAGAGAGCTCCTATGGCCTTTAGCAGAAAGGATGGTCATCTCCGGAGCGGAGAATGCCTGGTTTGGGGGGCTTAGCCGTTTCTCTCTATAGGGGTCTGGGGCAAGCCGGGACACAGCTTCTTCCTGGTCAGCTCTCCTTCACTCACCAAACTGACTCTCTAACACATTTAATGGGGTCTTGCGAGTCAAGCTCGAGCCGTGAAACCCCGCTGACATGCCTCCTGTGCTCCCTGGATAGCCAGATGACCTCATATTTTTTGCTGTTCTCAGATTTAGACAATTTATGCCTCTGCAATGGTACATTGTCAGAAGTCTCTTTACTTTCAGGCTCTCTTCGCGCTCTGCTATTCATGTCCAAATTTCTATTTCTCTACAATTTTTTGGATTGTGCCCTGAAGAGTGCAACATGGACTGTTTCCCCGGGATCTCCTCTAGGTTCCCTCTCAACAGCTAGCCAAACTAGGCTTGATTTTTTGTTCAGGCTTTCTTTGCATTTTTTCAGAAATTCGCCATATTGTGTTTGCCATCTTGGCCACATGGTGGGTTAAGGGTTTTGGCCCCACCCAACCCTTACACCTCTACGAAGGTTGCTAATCCTCCATCCATCTATTCTGATATGCATTGCTAACAAGTTGCTCTTTTCACAGACCCTGGTAACTGAGGCCCAACCATCTGATGTACTTTGTTAACAAAGATGTCTAAATATTGTTGTTAAAAATTTTGTTTTGAGTTTTGCCTTTTTTGGTTTTGTGTTGTATAGTCTAGTACTGACTATTTGATTCTAACATATTGGGCATATCTTTGATAAGATTCTCACATCTAACAAGTTTTGTCATTGCAGAATATTTGGTCAATCCTTGATAAGGACAAGGTAAGCTCTACTTATTATATTTGATCTCCTTGTTGCTTTATTGAAAATAACAAACAGCTTTTGGGGAAAAGATTGCAGTGCAAGCCAGCTTGGGATGAAAAATCCCTCAAACTCCATCTCCCAAATAACCTGCAAAGAGCCAGGCTGGAAGCATGGCTCGAGCCTCTTATCTCTAACCAGCAAACACTACAAGTGGTACCATCACTCAAAGTGGTAGAGTGCGAGCTCTGAGAACAAGTGCTCAGGGACAGTGCTCAGGCCTTGAGTTCAAGCCTCCTTGAATACCAACTGGGACTAACCATCCCAGCCACGAGCACCTAGACTCAGCCAGTGTGGGGAACAAAGTAACATGGAGAGGAGTAAGAGGAGATGATATAACATCAGCCACTTTGTACCTGCCCTATCAAAATTAACCAGAGCCGGGAGGTCAATAGAAGTAAGAAGACTGCCCATCTAATGTCCATATCTGTCTACCATTCAACTGGACAGGATTTATATTCTTGCCTTTGTTAATTGACTTCTTCTCTATCTAGTCGCCAGGTGTCAGAAGGTAGGGATATTTCTACCAAGATTTTCAGCCCCAAGACCTCCTCTTACCATTTATTTGCTCTCTAGTATTTTTTTCAGTCCCTCATTGCGTCATGAGACTTCCCCAGACTTCGTCCAAAAGACTTGCCTCCTCCAGACTTTATCTAAGGACTCAATGCCCAAGTGACAGGTGTTGCCTTCTGCCTCCTCCCAGATAGGACCACATATTAGCCTTTTAACCTTACCGTCAATGCCACTTGCAAACATGAAGTAGCCAGAGAGAATCTTCACCCTTTTTTTCATAATTATCAAATGGCGGGAATGTAAGTTCTGAACAGGGTCACCTCCCTCCCTCCTGGCTAAGTTTCCACCCAATATCTGTTACATAGGTAACTGGCAGACCTGGAAGCAATCACCTTCTCCTGCTAGGTCACATCCTAGGCCACCTCTGGTCACATGCCTCCCTCTGACCTTTGGAGGGTTCCAGACCGTGAGGTCATATCCGGATCCAGTGTGGCCACAATTTTCCAGCACCTGGCCACACCTCTTCCTGTCCCTGGCCTAGATAAGTCCTGGATAAGAGGTGGGTAGACCCCCTTTCTTTTCAGTCATGCTTCTCCACCATGCATGGTGGGGAAGCTTTTGGTAAATAAACTTCTTTTGCTGCCTGAAAAAAGAAATACAAATTGCCCAAACAGAACCAAGAAGAAATAAATAAATTACAAATGTCAATAACCTACAATGAGATAGAAGAAGTAATAAGAAATCATCCAACAGGAAAAGCCCAGGACCTGATGGATTCACTACAGAATTCTATAAGGCCTTTAAAGAGGAGCTAATACCCATACTCCTCAAGCTATTCAGAGAAATAGAAACCGAGGAAGTAATCCCAAACTCATTCTATGAAGCCATCACATTCATCCCCAAACCAAGCAAAGACCCAACAAGAAAGAACTACACACCAATCTCTTTGATTAAGACAGATGCAAAGCTCCTCAATAAAATTGCAGCCAACAGAATCCAGAAACATATCAAAAAATCATATATTATGACCAAGTAGGCTTCATCCCAGAGATGCAGGGATGGCTTAACATATGTAAGTCAATAAATGTATAATCCATCACATCAACAGATCCAAGGTCAAGAACCACATGATTATCTCCATTGATATAGAAAAGGATTTTGATAAAATTCAGCACTCATTCATGTTGAAAGCTCTGGGAAAAACAGGAATAGAAGGAACATTACATAAGACAATAAAAGCCTTACATGGCAGATCAAAAGCCAAAATTATGCTTAATAGGGAAAAACTACAACCAATTCCCCTAAAAACAGGAACAAGTCAAGGATGTCCACTCTCTCCACTCCTCTTCAATATAGTTCTAGAATTTTTAGCCAGAACAATAAGGCAAGAAAAATACATTGAAGGGATCCACATGGGAGAGGAAGAATATAAATTCTCTCTTTTTGCAGATGGCATTATTTTATAAATTAACGATCCCTAAAGCTCCATCCCCAAACACTTAGAGCTTATAAACCAATTTGGCAAAGTACCAGCATACAAAATTAACCCACAAAAATCAGTCGGCTTTCTGTAAACCAACAAATTACAAACAGAAATGGACATCAAGGAAACAACCTCATTCACAATAACCTAAAAAAAAAGTATTTAGGAAGTAACCTAACCAAAGATGTAAAGGGTCTATTTCATGAAAACTATAAAAGCCTAAAAAAGGAATCTTAGAAGATACCAGGAAATGGAATGACTTCCCATGTTCCTGGATAGGCAGAATTAAAATGGTGAAAATGGCCATACTGCCAAAATTAATAAACACATTCAATGCAATTCCCATTAAAATTCCAGTTGCTTACATTATTGCAATAGAGAAAGTAGTCCAAAAGTTCATATGAAACAACAAAAGATCTAGCATAGACAAAACAATTTTAGGCAAAATAAAGGATCCAGGAGGGTTCATGATACAGGACTTCGAGCTCAACTATAGAGCCATAATAACAAAGACAGCTTCGTACTGGCACAAAAAGAGACCCAAAAATCAGTGAGACAGGTTAGAGGACCAAGAAATATAACCGCATATGTACAATCAGTTGATATTTGACAAAGGAGCCAAAGACATACCGTGGAAGAATCACAACCTCTTCAGCTACTGGTCCTGGGAAAACTGGCCACATGCAGAAAACTAAAAGTGGGCCATATCATATCACCATACACTAACATCAACTCAAAATGTATTCAAAACCTTAACATCAAACCTGAAACTCTGAAACTATTGCAGTACCGAGTATGAGAGAGATTTGGACTTATAGGCAAAGGCAGGAACTTCAAGAACAGATTCCCAGGGTCACAACAAATTGGAGAATTACTCAATAAATGGGATTACCATAAAATAAAGTTTCTGCACAGATAAAAAATAGTAATCAAACTAGAAAAAAGCCAAATAATTGGGAAAAAATATTCACCATCAATATATCAGACAAGGGTCTAATATCCATTATATATGGTAAACTCAAGAAACTAACCCTTTACAAACCTAACAAACCAATTTTGAAATGGTCAAGAGAGACTTCTCAGAAGAAGAGGTAAAAATGGCAAAGAAACACATGAGGAAATGTTCATCATCCCTGGCTGTAAAGGAAATGCAAATAAAAACAACTCTGAGATACCACCTCATCCCAGTCAGAATGGCCAACATCCAAAATTCAGTCAATGACAAATGCTGGAAGGGATGCAAAGAAAGAGAAGCATTACTACATTGCTGGTGGGAATGTATACTAATACAATCACTTGGAAAGAACTCTGGAGGTACCTCAGAAAGCTAAATATCGACCTATCCTATGAACTCGCCATACCACTCCTAGGCATCTACTCAGAACAACAGGAACAAGTATACAAAGACACACACACCTTTATGATTATTGCAGCATTGTTCACAATAGCCAAGATTTGGAAACAACCCAGATGAGCGACTACTGATAAGTGGATCCAAAAATTCTGGTACCTATATAAAATGGAATACTATGTAGCCATTAGACAGGACAAAATGATGGCATTTGTATAGAAATGGATGGAAGTAGACCAAATTATTTGAGTGCGGTAAGCCAAGAACAAAGAGACAAATGGCATAGGGTCTACCTGACATGTGGATTCTAAAGCCAAAATGCAAGAAGGTATGACAAAGTAAACAGGACATGAGAAACAAAGGACAGCCACTCTTTTTGTTGTATCACCCTGAATGATTCCATGTTCTTGACTATGTAGATGGTAGAAATATGCATTCAATGGAGGGAAGCCAGGAGGAGGAACAGAATAACTGGGAAATGGAACAACATACAAGAAAGGGGTCCATCAGCCTCACTGGACATAGAAGAAAAATAACTAAGTAACCCAAACCTGAAACTCTGAAACTATGGCAGGACCGAGTATGAGAGAGACTTGGACTTATAGGCCAAGGCAGGAACTTCCAGAACAGATTCCCAAGGTCAAAACAGGCTTGGGAGGCATGAGAGAGAAAGAGGGAAAGAGGGAAAAGCTTACACTAAGCAACAGGGAAAAAATGTAAACATCACCTGAGGTGGGAAAAATAATTTGGATTTTCAAAGCTCATAGAATTAACAAACTTTACACCACGATAACGATAATTTGCCTTGTCAAGGTTAAAATGTGTTTGTGACTTTAACTATCACAATTCCACAATATTGTGACATATGTGAAATATATGTAATCACTTACCTCAATTTTTACAAAAAAGTGTGAAAAGGGAAGGGTTATGAGAGATGGGTGACACCTTGTATTCATGTACTGTTTTGTAGAATGGGAACTTCTTTCTACAACTACTTAAAAATAATAACAATACAAAGTATTTAAAAAATAAATAAACAGGATGGCAACAGATAAGTTCAAATATAAAATAAGAAATTAAATCCAATTGGAAGGCAAATTTCTTTGGGGAGAGTAATGTAGTTTATTCTATAGAAAGTCTCCTTCAGCAATAAATTCAAAAGCTAGACCTCAAGTAAGTGATATAAACTAAAAATGGAGATGAAAAAAAAAAACACTTCACCCACTCTTTCTTGCCTGGACAGCTGGTGTGTGTAAAAATTCATCATGCTCTTGAATTAGAACCAAAGTGGCATGGACCATACTTGGTGGTGCTAGAACCAATATTCAGAGAAAGCTGCAAGATGAACTGTGCAGAGACACTCAGATGATCCCTTAAGGATAAGACTTACTAAGTGTTAATTACTGCTAACTAGTGTGTTTCTATAATTTACTCGTTTTCTATTAAATTTACATTTCAAGCCTGTTCATTGGGTGGAGAGAAGGGAATTTTTAGCATTTGGTAAGAAGAAATATAGGATTTGATTGGACATGAAAACCAGTGGGGGCGTGTATAAAGCAGAGGGGCCCTAATAATCAGCAGGGCCCACTAATCAATGTAGCCCCATGTCCTGGCCCACTGGAGTGCATGGGACATACTACCAAAGGGCCAGGATATGTTGTTGGAAGGGGTAGGATGTCATCCCCATATGATTAGCTGTGAAGAAGTGATTGGGGAATGGGCAGTTTGTGAAGTGATGGTTGAAAACTGTTAGGCAGGAGACCCACTGGAGTGATGGAGGTGTTCAACCTATGTATACACTGCATGGTCAGAGAAATGGAATTGGAGAAAATCAAGGGAAGGAAGTGGTGAGACAGCAGGAGGGGAAAGACTTGGGAGAAGAGGAACTTGAGGGCTAGTAGGAGGGAAAGTATGCCAATTGGCCACCAGGTCAAGTTTAGGCCTGTGGATAGTGGAGAAGCTTAAGAGAAAAACGAAGTGATGGAAGGGAAAAAGGGAAATGAAGGAAAGTCTATAAAAAAAGGAGGGAGTAAGGGAAAAGGACAAAGCCTTACCTATTGAATTTTGGAGCTTTGGAGATGATAATTTTGGGAGTTGGTGCTTTGCAAACCAATTAACTATGTGTGGCTGCCCATTAGAGGTCTGAGATTTGGTGATGGGGCTGGCTTGTCACTGAGTGTACAGCCCATGACAAGGTAAATGCAGGCCCATTTCGAGTGTAAATAGTTATTTTCAATGTGCCTCTTTGGACTATCTTGTGTTTTATGCACCATAAGTATACACAAATTACCAGCTCCTCTGGGACACAGCAAAAACAATACTCTGAGGGAAGTTTATAGCTCGGAATGCCTACATCAACAAATTAGAGAGATCTGAAACCAACAATTTAATAAGACATCTGAACCTCCTTCAAAAAGATCAGCAAAATAGACCCCAATCCAGTAGACAGAAAGAAATAATTAAAATTAAATTAGAATTAAGTAAATTAGAATCCAAAAACACCAAAAAAGAATCAACAAAACAAAGAGTTGGTTCTTCAAAAAAATTAACAAAATTGACACACCCTTAGCAAATCTTACAGAAACAGAAGTGAACACACCCAAATAAACAAACTCAGAGACGAGAATGGGAACATCACCATCAGAACATTATAATGGAATACTTCTCAAAACTTCATGCTAATAAGTTTGAGATTTGGCAGAAATGGACCTTTTCCTATCAAATATCGTCATGCCGAAACTCAACCAAGATGAGTTAAATCAACTTAACATGCCCATATCAAGCATAGAAATAGAAACAGCAATAAGAGGCCACACATCTCAGAAAAGTGCAGGACCAGATGGATTTACAGCAGAATTCTACAAGGCATTCAAAGCAGGGCTCACACCAGTGGTCCTCCAACTATTCAAAAAATTGAAAGAGTAAGTTCACTACCGAATTCATTCCATGATGTCAACATAACTGTTATCCCAAACCAGGCAAGGACTCATCAAAGAAAGAGAACTATAGACCCATTTCTTTGATGAACATGGATTTTAAACACCTCAACAAAATTTTGGCCAATCGACTTCAACAATTCATCCAAAATATCATGCACACAAAGAAAGAAGATTTATTTCAGGGAGGCAATGCTGGTTCAATATATGCAAATCAGTTAATATAATTCATCACATCAACAAGAGCAATAATGAGAACCACATGCATATATCAATAGATGCAGAAAAAGCATTTCACAAGATCCAACACCCCTTTATGGTGAAGACTCTGGAAAAGCTATGAACCCAGAGAACATACCCCAATACAATAAAGGCTGTATATGACAAACCTACATCCAGCATTATAATTAATGGAAAAACGAAAGCCATTTCCTCTTAACTCAGGAATGAGACAAGGATGTCCACTCTCCCCACTTCTCCTCTATTTAGTATTACAATGCCTACCTACAGTAATAAGACAAGATGCAAACATAAAAGGGATATAAATAGGGAAAGATGATATAAAACTCTCCCTCTTTGCAGATGACATGGTCTTGTATTTAAAGAATCCCAGAGACTCCACTCCCAAATTACTCATGCTGATTCAAAACTCTGGCAAAGAAGCATAGTATAAAATTAACTCTCAAAAATCAGTGGATTTTCTGCATGCCAACAATGAGAAGTGTGGCTGAAATCAGGAAAGCAACTCCATTCATAATAGCCCCATAAAAAATAAAATACCTAGGAATTAGCTTAATCAAAGAAGTGAAGGACCTTTATGATGAAAACTTTAAAAACCTGAAAAATGAAGTCAAAACGGAACTTAGAAATTGGAAAAACCTCCCATGCTCCTGGATCAGAAGGATCAACATCATGAAAATTGCAATACTTCCCAAGGCTATCTACCAATTCAATGTGATACCTATCAATATTCCAAACTCATTCTTCAAGAAAACAGAAGAGACAATCCAAAAATTCATATGGAACAATAGGAGACCCAGAAGAACAAAAATTATCCTTAACAGAAAGAACAGTATTGGAGGAATTTCATTACCAAATTCCAAGCTCTACTACAAAGCTATAGTAATCAAAACAGCTTGGTACTGGCACAAGAACAGAACTCAGGACCAATGGAATAGAATTGAAAACCCACAAATGAACCTACATACCTATAGTCACCTAATCTTCGATAAGGGAGCTAAAAAAAATAGAATGGAAGAAAGACAGACTCTTCAGTAAATGGTGCTGGCAAAATTGGTTAATCACTTGTAGAAAACTAAAGCTAGCTCCTTATATGTATCACCCTGCACCAGAATCAACTCCAAATGGATCAAAGACCTGGGAGTCAAAGCAAACACCCTGAAAACATTACAGGATGGGATAGGAGAAACCCTAGGTCTCCTTGGCACAGGCCAAAATTTTCTTAATAGAGACCCAGAAACACGAAAAATAAAAGAAATGCTGGCTTTCATGAAATTGCTGAGTTTCTGCCTGGCAAAGGACAAAGCTAGCAAGATCAATAGAAAGCCCACAGATTCGGAGAAGATCTTCTCTAGGCACACAACAGACAAGGGTCTCATGTCTAAAATATACCTGGAACACAAAAAATTAAATCCCCAACAACAAATCCTCAAAGAAAGAACTCCCCAATAAAAAAGTGGGCTAAAGACTTACAGAGAAACTTCTCTGAAGAGGAAATAAGGATAGCGAATAGACACACGAAGAAATGCACAAACTCCCTAGCCATAAAAGAAATGCGGATCCAAACAGCATTGAGATACCACCTGACCCTAGTTAGAATGGTTATAATCAAGAACTCTAATAACAACAGAAACTGGTGGGGATATTGGTGGGACTGTATACTTGTTCAACCACTTTGGAAAGCAGTATGGAGCTTCCTCAAAAGACTCTACATAGAGCTACCCGATGACCCAGCACTCCCACTTTTCGGGCATTTAACCAAGTGATTACAAAAAATACCATACTAAAGCTACCAACACAACTATGTTTATTACAGTATTATTTACCATAGCTAAGATACGGTACCTACCCAGATGCCCCTCAGTAGATGAATGGATCAAGAAAATGTGGTTTTTATACACAATGGAATTCCATGCATCCATCAGAAAGAATAACATTTCCCCATTTGTTAGGAAATGGAAAGCCTTGGAAAAATTTATATTAAGTGAAGTAATCCAGGCCCAAAGAAACGTAAGTGCCATGGTTTCCCTTATTTGCAATATCTAGTATATGTCTGAGACAAACAGAGACTGTTAGACAAGTTCATGTTAGGAGAAATAAACCCTAAGATAAGGACTCAAATTGTTTTTTGTTCTTGCTATTGTTTCTGCCATATTTATGAAAAGATTTATTTGTTGCTTTTTATGTCCCTCCCCCACGTTATAACTCCTGTTTTCACTGTATTTGATGTTCGTATCATTTGGGGATGGCAAGGGAAAAACAAATTGTTATACAGGTGGACTAATTACCACAACGACATATACATGTCGAAAAACAAACTTTACAACTTTGGTGTGGAGGTGGTTTTGGGGTGGAAGAAGGGGATATGAAGGGATGGAAAGGGAAAACAAAGGAGGAGGCAAAAATGCTTGATTAGAAATGTACTCATTACCTTGTTCATGTAATTGTAAACCCTCTGTTTTTATTTTGAAAAAAAATCATAAAATAATAAAGTAAAATTCATGTCAATTTTGTTTTTTCGGTCATAGGGCTCTAATTCTGGGTCTGGTCACTGTCCCTGCTCTCTTCAGCTGAAGGATACCACTGTATCTCTTCAGCTACACTGCCATTTCTAGTTTTCAAGAGATATATTGGAGATAAGAGTCTCACAGATTTTTCTGCCCAGGCTGACTTTAACCACTATCTCCAGATCTCCCAGTTATGGGTAGCTAGGATTACAGGCATGAGCCAACAAAGCCCAAATCATAGACAATTTTTAAAAAGTAAGGTTATTGAAACTTCTGGCTTTTTCCAATAAACAATCTTACTTTTTCAGCATTAGTTTATAACTATGATTTATTTTTAGATGTAACTGAATTTTTTAATTGAATCATTAATTAGTTTTACTATTACTCAGTATCTCACAAAAATCCATAGTTATTGACTTTCCCAAAAGTCAATTATTACATACTATATTACTTACTATTATTATTACATTCTTATTACATATAATGAATCGTGAAAATAGTTTGGATCATTTCAGATAAATTAGTAGTGGCTATTTTAGGATTACAAATTCACATCTGTGATTTTAAACAAAGGAAAGAAAATTTTTGAGTTAAAATGAAGTATGAATGTGTAGTGTGTCCCACTTGAAACAAAAATTCTGATTTCATGCAGAAAAAATTATTTTCTTTTCACTTATGACTTTTTAATAATACTATTGTGAATAGTGAGGCAAGAGGAGGAAGAATTCAATCATTTTTTTTTTGTCAGTCGTGAGGCTTGAATTCTGGGCTAGAGAACTGTCCCTGTGCTCTTCAGCTCAAGGCGAGTGCTCTACCGCTTGAGCCCTAGCTCGACTTCTGGTTTTCTAGTGGTTTATTGGAGATAAGATTCTCACAGAGTTTCCTGCCAGGGTTGCCTTTGAACCATGATCCTCAGATCTCCGTGATCCTCTTGAGTAGCTAGGATTAGAGGCGTGAGCCACCAGTGCCAGGCAGGGGACTCCAGGCCCCCACTGGTGGCATGGATTCCCTCCTGGGGCAATGTACTGGTGGGCAGTTCTCCCTGGAGTCCTGCAGACTCCAGTCTCTGTCTGGCCTGAGCCGTTTCCAGCTGGGCAGTGGAAAGCAAGTGCATTCCCCCTGTTGGAGCCTGCTTGCTAACTGCTGTGGCAGTTAGCTAGGGCTCTCGGAATGCCACTTTCTGTAACCTACTGTAGGCTGTCTAGAAGAAAAAGCAGACCATTGAATTTAGAACTCTTGAAGTTTTCCAGGTTTTTTTTTTCTTGAAGCTGGCAATTTCCACTAATGCCTGTGATGATGGGTCAAATTAGACAGACAATTTCAGCCTCCAGACAATGATGTTCAAAGAAGCACAGGAAGAGTTCCCAAGCCAGATGGTCTCCTTTAATGAACGTCATGCCTTGACTGACTTTCTTCGGCAGCTGTTGATTCTCCTCCAGCTCTCTCTAGGGTGACCACCACAGTCAAGGATGTCGTGGGGAGCAGAGATTGTGACCTCACCATCCCTAGCCTGCCAGCTGTGAGCAGAGATGATTCCCAGCACCTGCACTGTACTCTGGGAGATTCAGAAACCAGGGATACCTCGAGGATCCTTTTCTGCAAGATGAAACATGGGGGCTGGATGTGGTAATCCTGACTGGCCCCAGGGGGAGGAGAGGAGGCCCCTTGAGCCAGGCTTTCTGCTCACAGTAACCTCATTCACACCTACGTGGGGAATTGAGTGCCACAGAGCTGGTCAGCTACTGGACAGAGATCTTTGAGAAGATAGGCATCCCAGAGGCCCTGGAGTCCAACGAGTACATAGTGGCTCACATCCTCAGAGCCAGAACAGTTAAGTGTGGTGGCACCAGGAAGGGGGAAGAAGGAGGAGGTTGAACTGCAGGAGAGGTACATCAGGCTTCGTCCCTCCTCCCCCACAGAGGATTCTTATCTCAATCAGATGGGACTTTTCTGTAGTATTTTCATAGACAGATGTTCATTGATTTATCCAACAAAACATTACAGTGTGCACCAGGCTCTGGGGGGGTCACAGACAAAAGTTCCAGGACTGGTTCCACAGCCCATGAAGAAACCTTGGATTGATCTGGATGCCAGTGCTTCAAGCCTGTCATCCTCGCTACTTAGGAGGCTGAGTTCAGAGGATTGAGACTTTTGGCCCGGGCAGGAAATCCTGTAAGGCTCTTGTCTTCAATTAACTACCAAAAACAAAATGCCAGAAGTGCATGTGTAGCTCAAGCCGTACACTGCTAGCCTTGAATAAAAAGGCTTAGGGACAGCACCTAGGCTCCAAGTACAAGGCCCATGGGCTGACACAAAGAAAGTAAAGAGAGAGGGGTGGGAAGGACAGAAGGGGAAAAAGAGGAAAGGAAGGAAGAAGGGAGAACATGCAAGCCTTGGTTTGGAGTCCCTGGATCAAGGGAGCCAAGTATTCACAATCTCTGTGGGTCAGTTTCCGAAACTAAAGCTAGTATGTGGGACCAAGCCACTGACCTCTCAGCAACTTCATGACAGCCAGGAGCTGTATGGTCACCAACTGTAGAGGGAACCAGCCTCGGGTAGAACCTAGGGCTCAGGGTGGGTCACCAGGTTTAAATTATACCCAGCCTCATCGAGTTTATTTTCGGGTCAGATAAGAAGAAAGTTTCCAAGAGCTAGGGAGGTATTGGAATGAGAGAGTTTCAACGGGGGGTAAAGGGTTAAGCAGGAATTTGAAGAGGGAGGATGGACCTAGGTCAGGTGTGTCAGGAAATTGGAGCCATGACCTCGCCTGACAACATAGACTACCAGCCTTTGATCCAGCAACACTGCTATTAAAAGTCCTGGCACCTTGGGTTCATCATAGACAACCTGGCTATCTTTCACTGCAGGATGCCTGTGCAGTACATCCTTGGGGACTAGGATTTTCCAGGGCTCAATCTGATGATACCACCCCCGGTATTCATTCCTCCACCAAAGCCTGAGGTAAGCATGCCACTGCCACAGGACAGCCTGGGAATGAGGGCAGGAAATGGGTCTATTGGCTGGCTCAGTCTTTAGTCTACATGCCAGATCTGGGATTCAGAGAGGGCAGGCTGAAGGTGGGGCAGAGCTGTGTAGAGGCTGGTGGGGAAACCAGAGGCACTGGGCTCTGAGCAGGGTGGTTTCTTTGATAATACTCACAACATAGGAAAATTTCTGGATATAGCAGCCCTTTTCACCTCCCTAAGAGGGACTTAGATCTCCCCAGTCTCTGTCCCTTGACCAAGAAACCCTTTAGTTCCCTTTAGTGGTAGAATAAATAGAACTTACCTCACTGCCCAGTGCTGAGGCAGGACAGTGAGAGATCCTGAGTCTTTGATAAGGTCAGGGGATTTTCAGTATGAGAATGTCCTTGAATGTCCCAATTTGGTGCATGGTCAGTCCCATCTAAGACTGCCATGATGTAGGACATAGAATCTAGATAATAAGAGCAGGATGGAGTCAGTTCTTGGAGTCCTGAGTATTATGTGTTAGCTTTGAGTTCCCATATGCCCACCTGCTTCCCTTTCTTTTTTGGGTCTACGCTAGAAAAAGCTTGAAACTAGGTCATGGATCTTATCTTTTATGCTCCAAGATAGCACTCTACCATTTGAATCACAGCTCCACTTCCAGCTTTTTTGGGTGTTTAATTGGAGATAAAGAGTTCTTATGGACTTTGCTGCTAAGTGGCATCCAACTGCAGTCCTCAGATTTCAGTCTCCTGAGGGGACAGGATAACAGGAATGGAAAAGGATGTTTGGTTGGGTGCCAGTAGCTCATGGCTTTTATCTTAGGTACTCAGGAGGTGAGATCTGAGGATCATGGGTCAAATTCAGCCTGGTCAGGAAAGACCCTGAGACTCTTATCTCTAAGGAATTGCCAGAAAACCAGAAGCAGTGCTGTGGCTAAAGCAATTGAGTGCTTGCCTTAAGCTGAATAGCTCAGGGCAAGCACCAAAGCCCAGAGTTCAAGCCCCTGAACAAACAACAACAAAAAAGAGGTGATTAAGTTTTCTGCATAGCAGTGTGTATGGTAGGAAATGCCATGCTCTTCTATGAGGCATTCCAGATATGTGTGAGGCTCACTGTTTTGTCCACAGTGGGTCTGATATCAGTACTGCCACCTTCTCAGGGGTGGTATGTGATCCTAATTGAGGGAGTTCATGATTTGGTTCTCAGGGACTATTGAATGCTTGGGCTCTCCGTGTGTGTGTGTGTGTGTGTGTGTGTGTGTGTGTGTGTGTGTCTGTGTGTGTCTGTGTGTGTGTGTCTGTCTGTCTGTCTGTCTGTCTGTCTATGTCTGTGTCTGTGTGTGTTTGGAGGTAGAAGAACTGGGCCTTGAACTCAAGGCCTAAACGCTGTTCCTGAGATTTCTTCCACAAAGCTAGAGCTCTGACACTTGAGCCACAGCTCCACCAGTGGCTATTTGGTGGTTCAGTGTAGATAGGAGCTTCACAAACTTTCCTACTTGGCTGGCTTTGAACAGTGATACTCAGACCTCAGCCTCCTGAGTAACTAGGATGACAGACAGGAGCTATCCGTGATGGCTTTGTGTGTGTGTGTGTGTGTGTGTGTGTGTGTGTGTGTGTGTGTGTGTGTGTGTGTGTGTGTGTATAGAAGTTGGTTGTAACAAGGAGTGGTGAACCCTTTGGTAACTTCTAAACTCTGTCTTTGGGGGCAGCATGGGCTCTGAGGCTGAGGTCTGGGGGCCTGGAAGTGTGAGACTCTTGAAGGGGACTCAGCACTGTTAAATTATAAGAGCAAGAGAACTTTGTGCCCTGGAACTGTCTACTCCCATTGGCCTGGTTGCTGGCAGAGGGAGTGTGGGAGGATCTGGAGGTGGGGCCCACAGGGGGTGGCTCCCCAGGGGGACAGAGAATGTGGTCAGCACTTAGTAAGGCTTTGAGTCCTGTTAGTATGGAACGTATTGGCATGGGTCTTCTCATCATGATGTATGATGGGCAAGGCCAACCCTACTTTAAATCTTGACCTGTGTTCTTCAGATCTCAGCCTCCTGAGTAGGTAGGGTTATAGGCATGAGCCTCTGGCACCAGGCCTCGGATTCTTTTTGGTATATTAGGGTTTGAACTCAAGGCCTTAGGCTTTCCAGTCATGTCTTCTTCCATGGGAGCCAAGTCTTTCTCTCTTGGGCATTTCTGAGATAGAGATTCCATATATGCTCAGGCTTGGCTGGACCATGGTCCTCCTGTGACAGGCATGCACCATCATGCATGGTCCTCTGTAGTTGGGATGGTAGATATGTAGCGCCATGCTCAGTCATCAGTTTAGATGATGGTCCCAAACTCTTAATCCACAGCAGCCGATTCTTGACCACAGTTGAAGCTCTAGATTCGGCCTGGAACCATTGGTCCTCAGTCTCCTCACAGGACAGTTGTGAGGAAACAAGGGATCAATACAAGAGGAACTCTGGGGCAGAGCCAAGCATAGAGGTAACAGTCATCAGATAAGTTTCTTGGCAATTCTGTGAGCATATAACTAGAAGATACCTGGAAAGGACTCAGAAGGGGCTTGTTATTTCTTATGCCGCAGGTATAAGATTATGAAACAAAATATGGCTCTCTTTCATTCTTACCCTATCCACATGAGGAAGGGGATCCTTCATTGTGTAGCTTTGCAGCATCAGGAAAGGAGGCACAGAAAAGAGGGATGACCTACTCATGACCCCCAGCTGACAGAAAGCTTGGCCTGACTTCTCTGCCATGCTCCCTAGGACAATGGGTGCTATTCAGTCCACTTCTTGTGGTGGGAAGTCCACTTATTGTCAGTCGTGGGGTTTGAACTCTGGGCCTGGGCACTGTCTCCAAGCCCCTCAGATCAAGGTTAGGACTCTACCACTTGAGGCACAACACCACTTCTGGTTTTCTGGTGGTTCTTTGGAGATAAGCATCTCACAGGCATTCCTGCTTGGGCTGGCTATGAACCATGATCCTCATATCTCAGCATCCTGTGTAGTTACCTTTCTAGGTCTGTGCCACCAGCAGCCTACTTAAGTGTATCTGTATATCTCTCTCTCTCTCTCTGTCTCTGTCTCTGTCTCTCTCTCTCTCTCTGTCCCTCTCTCTCTCAGTAACTTGTTGAAAAGGTGCTGGTGGAGGTGCCTCAGTGTCCCCATGTGGCTGGGACCCAAGGTGACCCTCTCATTCTGGAGGTAGGCTGTGGGTCAGGAGCATTCTTGCTCGGCCTGTAGAACTAGCTCCCTTAGGTAAGCCCCTCTGTGTCCCGGGCTAGACCGTGATGGTTACTCATTGTCAGTCTGTGTGGTGAGTACTTCCCCACTACCCTTTGCTAAGACAGTTAAAGGAAAGTGGATGAGGAGGCATCACATTGCCCAACTGCACAACACTATCCCGAGCCTTTGATCCTCACTGCCACCTATCTGGCCAGACCCTGATTGTAAGAAACTGAATTCACTCTATGTCTACTTCACGTTGCTACAGTGTGTCGTTTTGGAGAATGGGGGCAGTGTGCAGAGGAAAGACCCCCAGATCCGACACCTCTTGGGGGACATTTGTTGTGTGACAGCGCGAAGTCATTGCTGTGGATAAGGAGGAAGCCAGCATCAGACTGAGCTGCAACAATGCTCAAAGCTAGGTAGGCTGTTGAAGTATCAATCCCACCCATGTCTGCTTCCCACTCACAACAAGGACGGTGCAATGCAGGTAGCCCAGCACTGGCCCTAGGGGACTATAAGTGGATGGTGGCGGTCAGGTGCCAGTGTCTCTCGCCTGTCATTCTGGCTATTCGGGAGGCTGAGTTCTGATGGTCGTAACTCAGAGCCAGCCCAGACAGGAGAGTCTGTGAGATTCTTTTATTTTTGGTCCATTCATGGGTCCTGAACTC
Source organism: Dipodomys spectabilis (assembly GCF_019054845.1). Lineage (NCBI taxonomy): Eukaryota > Metazoa > Chordata > Mammalia > Rodentia > Heteromyidae > Dipodomys > Dipodomys spectabilis. Next base: position 687,352 of record NW_024871363.1, read on the forward strand.
TGGGCCTAGGCACTGTCCATCAGTTCTTCATCTCAAGGCTAGCACTCTGCCACTTGAGCCACAGCACCACTTCTGGCTTTTTTCCTTTTTGCTTATGTGGTGCTGAGGAATCGAATCCAGGGCCTCAGGCATGCAAGGCAAGCGCTCTACCACTGAGCCACCTTCCCAGCCCCAAGTCTGTGAGATTCTTATCTCCCATAAACTACCTCCCTCTGCCCCTGAAAAAAGCCAGTTTTGGTGCTGTGGCTCAAGTGATAGAGCCTCAGCCTTGTGTAAAAGAAGTTCAGGGATGACACCGAGTCCCTGAATCCAAGACCTGTGACTCACAAAAAATAAAAATAAATGAATAGTTGGTACTTGTTATCTTGCTACGAAAATGGATAGATTCAGTCTTCTTTCTGGTTCTTGTAGCCAAAGTTAAGGGGCTTCCCTTGACGTTCCTCTAAACCTCTCCTCTGTTATCTTTCCCAGTTGCAGTTGCAGTATAGAATTCACTTGATGTGACCTTATGAACACTCCCCTACCTGCCTTCCTTGGGGTGGAGATCATGGATGTACTTACCACTGGGAGAATGAAGCACGGGAGAGACGGGGGTAGATATCCCTGAAACTCATACACACACACACACACACACACACACACACACACACACACACACTCTCCTAGGCCAACTCTGACTAGCCTTTTCCAAAGACACTTTATCTCCTTGGATTAACTGACCTATGAGAGGAACTTGATCCCCTATAAATGACTATATTAACTAGGGCTTGCTAGTTGACATGAGATGAACAGAAGCTCAAAGGAAAGGTTCTGGAGGCTGTCTGGCTCAGGTTCACACTTGACATCCTGGCTCCTTGGTAAGCAGAGATCTGAGGATCAAAGATCGAAGCCAGCCATAAGCTGGAAAGCCGATAAGACTCTTCTCTGCTTGGACCCACCAAAAATCCAGACGTGGAGCTGTGGCTCAAGTGGTAGAGTGGCAGCCTTGAGCATGAAAACTCAGAAAGACAGATCCCAGATCCTCAGTTCAAGCCCACACATGAAATGGCCCCATTTGTTGCCCCCAGACTGCCTAGGCCTCAAGTGCCCTCTCACAGATTGTGATACCATACTGGTTCCTGGGTAGTATATCAGAGCCTTCAGAAATTGGGTGGTGAAAGCCAGGCCTTCGCCTTTGTGCGCTCTCAACCCACACCAGCTAGAAGGCAGAGCATGACAATGTCAACAGCCTGCAGAGTGGAGAAATCCCCCTCTGCCAGGGTGGTTGGAGCGGGCTTCTTAGAGGCAGCACTTGAAAGGGGGTCTTGCTTAACAAGGAGGATGTGACAGGAAACACAAAGAGAAAAGATGCCATAGATAAAGGACAACAGAGAGGAGCGTGTTCTTTTCCAGCCAAGGCTGCTTGTTAGAAACTCGGTAAAGATGGGCAAGACTGTCCCGAGACAGGCCCACGGGGTCACAGAAGAGCAGCTATCCAATGTTGGGATTTTGTCTTTGCAGTATGGGCTCACCTAGCACACAGGAAACCCTGGGTTTGATTCCTAGGTCCTGCATACACAGAAAAAGACAGAAGTGGTACCGTGGCTTTGGGTGGAAGAAGGCTCACCTCAAGCAAAAGAAGCTCAGGGACAGCGCCTTGAACCTGAGTTCAAGCCCCAGCACTGCCAACGTAAAACTGCACTCCAAGGGACCTGGGTGACAGGTGGATGGCTGTGCCCTGTACATCTTAGTAGATCCATTCATGCTTTGTGTCTCCTTCTTTGACAAAGGGGATCTGGACACTCCTTCTGCCCTGTGCACCCTGGACCCGGTTATCAGCAAACCTCACAAAGGCTTCCACTGGGACATGGAGCAGCTGGCCGCAGAAATCCTCAGGTATCGGTTGGGTGTGGCGGGAGATACAGGGCAGGCCTCAGAAGTCCTAGTAGGTCTGATCTGCCCAGATATCCAGGCCATCCAGAGGAAGCAGATGGGAGCTTAGAAAGGGGTAGTGATGTGAAGGGGGCCCTTTAATGCTCATGGCCCTCTCCAGATTCTGAGCCTCCCTTTGCTCTCTCTGAAGGAGGTAGAGGAGTGGCTAGGTGGTAGTGTCTAGAGGCGGACTTGTTGGAAATTGTAAAGAGTGAGACACCATAGGCCATGCGCTGATGGCTCATGCCTGTCATCCTGGCTACTCGGGAGGCTGAGATCCAGAGGGTCATGTATCCCAGCACAGGGAGGAAAGTCCAATGAGAGACTCATTTCCAATGTTGGTGCCATGGCTTAAGTGGAAAAGCACTGGCCTTGAGCAAAAATCATCATCAGGGACAGTACCCAAGCCCTGAGTTCAAGCACCTCATCCAAAAAAACAAGAAAGAAAGACACCATTTTCTTGCCAGAGATGGTGAAGGAGTGGGGTTGCTGTGGTTGGGACACCAGATTCTGGCCTCAGTGTACAGCCATATCTAAGAACTCCCCAAGTTTGCCCGAGTGTGAATTTAAAGCATGGTGGGCATTGTCTTACCAAGAACTGCAGAGGTTGTGGCCTGTCTTAGGCAAGGAGTGGGCGAATGGGAGCAGGTGTGGGAGATTAATGTCGATTATATTCTCTCCAACCAAGGAAGAATGTTTTTGGATGCTGGTGTCAAAGTCTGAAAGTGTAGGGTTACATGTGCTTTATGACCTGACAAGTTGGGTATCCCCTGGTTGTAAGAAGGTGGCTGAAACCGGGCACTGCCAGTGTCTCACAACTGTCATCCTAGCTACTCAGGAGGCTGAGATCTGAGGCTCACGGTTCAAAGCCACCTTGGGCAGGAATGTCTGTAAGGTTTTAACTCAAGTGAAGCACCAGAAAACTGGAAGTGGTGCTGTGGCTCCAGTGGTAGAGCGCACACCTTCAGCTGAAGAGCTGAGGGATGGCACGCAGGCCCAAAGTTCAAACCCCATGACCGTCGACCAAAAATAATGTGGCTGAGTTTTCTTCATAGCGGAATGCACAGTAGGAAATGCCATGCTGTTTTATGAGCCATGCCAGATGTGTTAGAGGCTCTGTGTTTTGTCAACATTTGGTCTGAGGATGGTAGTGCCATCTTCTCGGAGGTTGGGATGTTCAGTTGCTCAGGGACTGCTGAGGCCTTAAGCTACCCGTGTGTGTGTGTGTGTGTGTGTGTGTGTGTGTGTGTGTGTGTGTGTGTGTGTGTGTGTATTTTTCCCTCATCTTTCTCTGCCCACTGCCTGGATGCTTGTCTGCCTCTTCCTGACCTTGAATGGTGCCCTTCCTCAATTGCAACCTTGTCTTTAGCTCTCTATCATGGTCTACAATGAGTCCTAAATTGCCAGAAACATGCATATTCCAGCTTTTCCTTGGGAACCAAGTCCGGCTGTCCATATCTTTGTCCTCATCCAGGGGATTCTAGGTCAGCAGTGCCGGCTGGCATATAATCTTTCCTGCCTCTGGGGGGGGGGCAGGGTCAGTCATGCTGTGTCCTGTCCTTTTCTCAGCTGGGCCTCTGGCTGCATGTCCCACTCCCAGCAGGCTGGCAGTGGAGTGGGGGAAGGGGGGTTGCCACTGGCTCTGGCCAACTCGACCTTGATACCTGACTGAAGGCTCCCACAAAAAGGATGATCTGTGGCTACATAAGACGTGAGGCCAAGGTGGCTTGGATGTACTCTTCGATATCTAGGAAATGTCAATGTACCTTATCATAGGCAAATCTAACTTCTGGCTCCAGCTGGGCCTCTCAGGTCCTTCTAGACAATTCCGGATGCCCAGAATACAGAGGCATATACTTTAGATTCCAGGGCCAGGGAACTAGGGGATGAGAAATTGGTATGGCCAGTACCTCAATGTTTTAGGGCATTAAATTTGACCTGGATGAGCTGAGGTAGAACTGGGGGCAGTCCTGAGTCACAGTCACAGTCAACTCTCAAGCCAGATCAAGTGGTTTCTCCCTAAGTCCTCCTTGGGCTGAGGGGTTTGGGCCATGGCAGTAAGTTCCACAGAACCTGCCCCCTCGATCTCAACAGGGGGCCATAGGATCAAGGGAAGGACACTGGGGATGCTCCTTTGTAGTTGGCCCATGATTGCAGATCTTCATCTGCCCCACTTCCCCAAGCACTGGTGAGGAAAGCAGGGCTCAGTGCATTCGGACTCCTGGGATAGTGACTGCTACAAGCAGCATCCAGTTGGCTGTGGATTCCTGAGCCTACAAAACTTTCATGAGCCCAACTCAACATCTGCCCAAGGTCTGACTGACAAATTTGCACTCTTGTGATACTTGTGTGAGTGGGTATTATCTGGTGTGACATCTTGCAGCTTCTGCCCCTCCTGGCCCAGAACCGTGGTCTGAGACAGTAATTTACTACTCAGATCCACATTGCACCCATGATAGATGCCATTCTGATGATCTTCATGCCCCCAGGCTCGATACTTCTCTGGTACTGTGGCTTGCTCTGTAGGCAATGGCCTCCAAACAGGCTGCTATCAAGACTTGCAGGACACCTAGACATTAAGAGACCCTCAGGGGCACACTGGAAAAACTCTGCCTAGAGCCACAGAGTAAGGTCATGGGGCTTGAACTCTGGACCTGGGCACTGTCTCTCAGCTCTTCACCTTACCACTTGAGCCACAGAGCAACTTCTGGTTTTCTGTAGGTTCCTTGGAGATCAGAGTCTCCCAGACTTTCCTGGCTGGGCTGGGTTTGAAACGTGATCTTCACATCTCAGCCTCCTGAGGAGCTAGGAGGACAGGCATGAGCCACCTGTGCCTAGATGATCTGGCCTTACACCACAGTGGACTAGGAGGTCCTGAAATCTTTTTTTTTTTTTAATTTTCCTGTGCTAGTATTGGGACTTGAACTCAGTGTCTGGGCTTTGGTCTCTAAAGTTTTTCCTTCAAGGTTACCACTTTACCACTTTACCCACATCTCCATTTCTGGATTTTGGTAGCTAATTGTCAAGAAGAGTCTCATTAACTTTCCTCTCCTGAGCTGGCTTGATCCTCGATCTCTATCTCAGTCTCCTGAGTAGCTAGGATTTACAGGGGTTAAGCCACTGGTGGCATTGGGCTAGAAGCTTTTCTAAAGCAAGAGTTTTTCCCTGCGTTTGCCCTAACTCCTCCATGCAAAGGAGGTCTGAGGGTCAGGAGCTGTGAAAACAGGTTTCCATCCACAGGAAATGTCTTTGGCTCCCTGGCAAAAAGCCATGCTAATCTTCCCCATGGGCACCAGGCTGGGACCTCTTCCTCTGCACTGTGACTCAAGTGAAAGTTGACCCAGCCTTGAATTTCCTCAGACTTTTCTGAAGCCATAGAACATTCATACCACTCACACCACCTGCTCTACAGCACACCTCAGGACCTTTCCCCATGCTATACCTTCTGCCTGAGGCTCTCTGTCTTGTACTTACATATTAGAACTACTGTGGAATTTTGGCCCTGGCTATATCACTTCCTGAAACAAGTCTTTCCTTCCCTTCTCCATCTTTATTTTTTTTTTAATATTGAGTTGCTAGAGATGAAATTTGTGCAGGCTGACTGGCAAAAGCTCTATATTGGGGAGTATGTGTATGTGTGTGTGTGTGTGTGTGTGTGTTTCTGTGTGTGTGTGTGTGTGTGTGTGTGTTTGTGTGTGTGTGTGTGTGTGTGTGTGTGTGTGTGTGTGTGTGTGTGTGTGTGTGCTTATCCTGGGGTTTGAATTCAGGGCCTGGATGCTATCCTATCTCTGAGGTTTTGTACTCCAGGCTAGCACTGTACTACTTGAACCACAGCTCTACTTCTGGCTTTTTGGGTGTTTAATTTGAGAAAAGTGTCTTAAATTGATTTTCCTGCTTGCAATCGCTTCCTCCTGAGTAGCTTACAGGGTTGAGCCACCAGCAACTGCCCTCTACCCTACCTCTGACCAATAACCTCGGCCCTCCTCTGAGTCCCAGAAGAATATGTCCTTCAATTTAATTATGTATCATGTTTCAATACAGAATATAATGTTAATGAAAAATTAGTCAATGTCCTAAATTATTGTGTATAATCTTATAATAGATGAGCAAAATATAATATTATGTGTATCATAATACTAAATGCAATAATCAGTAAATGAATCAAAGAAAAATAAAATACAAAATCAATAATAAAATTCATAATATGAAATTAACATACATATATAAGTATATATCATGTATTACACATATAGAAATATTTTTTCCATTGCAGGACCTTCATTCAGGTACTGAATTTCTTTTCCTCAAAGACAATAAGCTATGCATTCACCCATCGTGCGAAAGAGTTACCTGGACGGTGAGCTCAAAAACTAGCAATGGCAGAAATACTGGCCCCAGTTCCAAGACAGTGACTTCAATTTTTTAATGGAAGCAGTTATGTTTATTCAGTTCCATACTGAACATTAAAAAAAGCAATGTAGATTTTTGTACAGCATTCAAACATCCTTCCCTTACCTGCAAAATGCTTCTCTGAGAACTATATTGTTTCTCTTTTTTTGTTTGTTTTTTATTGTAAAAATGTTCTACAGAGGAGTTACAGTTCCAGGAGCAAGGTATTGAGCATTGTTTACTCCTCCTGTGTTTTTCCGCTACCATCCCTTCTTTTCCATCTCCACAACTACCTCCCCCTGCCGAGGTCAGTGACTTAGTTTTTCATTTTTGGTTGACACTGGGTTTGAACTCAAGTAATGGCAACTCTTTGCTCACATTGCTACAGATTTACCAAGACCCTGAGTTCAAATCCCAGGCTAGAAAATAAAACTGACAGAAATTCCAAATCAGGGAGCTTTATTTTTTTAATTTAGCTAAATAATTAATATATATGTTTTTTTGGTCAAGCATGGGGCTTGAACACAGGTCGTGGAAATTCTATTTCAGCGTGGATCTCCCTTGGCTGGGGTCCAGTCTCTGGACCCATAGCCGATCCTGGGATCTGGGGCCCAGAGTGCTTTCAGGAAGAAAAAATAAAGTCGGAAAGCACAAAAAGTGGTGAGCTACACACAGCTGGGGTTTTATGATTTTTTTCTTTGGACAGTGACCATCCTGGGTCTGAATGACTAAGCTGCAAACTGGACCTGACCTGCCATTGCTGGTGGCTGGTGGGCTATCAGTGAAGCCATAGGCCAACCTGTCAACATAGGCCCTGGGTTCAAATTGCAGTCCTGACATCAATCGCAGGATATCACAAAAGACTCATTCCTATGTATAGGAATTCTGATTGAAAAAGTAGTTTATACACCAGTCGACACTAAAATTGGACACAATAATCCTAGAATGCTGATTGAGCTTAATTAATAGTTTATTAAGAATGAAAAGAATAATATTCCTTCAATGGCGGTATAATAAATACCTAAGAGTTGGTAGGAATATATTAGGTGTCATTCTATCATAGATAGACAGCTAAGGAACTCTTTACCATACATATATATATGTATATATATATATATATATATGTATATATATATATATATATTTGTATACCTCCATCTGTCTATCCATGTATCGCTGTTTTGGCCAAACCTGGGGGTCGATCTCAGAGCCTGGAACCACGTGACATCTTCATTGGCTAGAGGCTGCCATGCTCAAACTCACCTAATCATGAATTGGGCCTCCTAGGCTCTAGCAATTCACGACTATTTTTCCTTGCCATTTTCATTTTGTTTTCCTCTCAGTCCCTGAGACCTAGCATCCCAGGATGGGCTGTGGGTCCAGAGGTTGCTCGAACCCAGCCTAGGGTGATGGAAGCTGAGACATAGTTGCCACGACCTAAGTTCAAGCCCCGTGCTTGGCAAAATTAATTAATTAATTAATAAAATAAAATAAATTAATAAAACACATAGAAAATAAAACAAACTTAAAAAAATTAAATTATTAAAAATACTAATGGAGCTCCCTGGCTTGGAATTCGTGCCCGTTTTTTTTCTGCCAGGCCTGTGATTTGAACTCGGAGTCTGGGAAACTCAAATGCACTCTAGAGGATGGGGAAACTCACCCTCTTTGAATACAAGCAATTCAGGCCTGTTCCCTAGGCCTGAATTCAATCCCCAACTCTGTTAAGTAATATTCATCCACATACTTATGATTACTGCATATTGCTTTGAGTGCATTTATTTATTTTTGTATTATTCATTCATTATATTTATTGACTATTATTACACTTATAATATGTATCAAATTTATTGCATCTAATGAGAATTGTACAGATTTGCATATGTATTATATATCTTAGTTCAGACCCAGGATATTCACAGAAATTCTATAGTAGATGATCCAACGCTTAGAAAAACAGAAAGAATACACCAACCAAAATCTAATTTATCCCTCGGCACCTCAGTGGCTCACACCTGTAATCCTAGCTAATCAGGAGGCTTAGAACTAGAAGATGAAATTTCAAATCCAATTAAGGCAGAAAAGCCTGAGAGACATCATCACCAATTAACTGGCAAAAAGCCAGGCTACAGGTATGACTGAAGTGGTAGAAAATCAACTATGAACAATGAAGCCAAGAAAGAACAAGCTGAGTTCAAGTGCGAGGAGAGGAGGTTAGGGGGATAATAGGGAAAGAAATCATCCAAAAACAGAGAACGAAACAACAATACACAAATTCCACCTAATTTATGGTACCAACCAAACTGAAAAAAAATGAAGCTTGTGCAGTTATATAACTTTACATGAGCACATATGCTCTTAGGTACACTTCAAAGCTATGTTTTTAACAATATGTATGTATATATATATTAATAATGCATATATATTTAAATAAACTAAGAAACCAGCCAATGAATAAATACTTCTGAATTAGTACCTTAACCATGGCATTATAAATTATTTACACTAAAAGTGTATTCCAAGTTTCTTTTCTCAGAATCAATCTTTAAGAAGTTTGTTCATGTGCCTGGCACCAGTGGCTCACGCCTATAATCCTAGCTACTCAGGAAACTGAGGTTGGTGGTTCAAAGCCAGCCTAGGCAGGAAAGTTCCTGAGACAATTATCTCCAATAAACCACTAGAAAACCAGAAGTGGCACTATGACTCAAGCGGTAGATCACTCGCCTTGAGCTGAAGAACACAAAGATAATACCTGATTTCAAGCCACAGGACCAAAAAACAACAACAATAAAAACCCAAAAAAAAAGAAGTTCATGCAGATCATAAAATTCTAACATTCTGAGCCTTACGAAACTTTTCTGCCGGGGTCTTATACTCTTTAGGCAAATACTCCACTACTGAGATACATCACAGTCCCATTGTTTTTGTTTTTCATTTTACAATCCTGTTTATTCCCCAAACGCATACAAGTACCTACTGTCCTCACAGAAGTGAGTTTTTATTCAGAAACCCAACCTTTTGTGCTATGAGGATCCCCTAGTGTATTTCGCGGTAGGCACTGAGGAAAACTCATACGACACAAATGCAGAGAGTTTATAATTGTAGAAATAACTCTAAATAGAAATAAATTTAACTGTCCTGACCTTCTAGGGAGAAATGATGTCCTTATTTTCATTCTCACTCTTCAAGGCAGATGTTCAAAATAGAAGCACCAATGTGCTATGCTGAAATGTAAAAGTTTAAATCCCTTTTTTGAAAAACTCTTGTTATAAAATCAATAAGTATCAAATAAAGGCGAAGTAAACTTTAAAAAAATATTAAAAACGCTAATGAAGTTCCCTGGCATGGAATGTGTGCCATTTTTTTGTCTGCAATCCTGGGATTTGAACTCAGGGTCTGGGTAACTCTGTTGCACTGTGGGGGAAGGGGAAGCTCACCGTGCTTGAAGACTAGTAAGTCAGGCCTTTTCCCTAAGCCTGAATTCAAGGCCCAGACCTGGAAAAGTTACTCCTTATATACATTTTAAAGATAGGATTAAACTTCCATAAAGATGTTCAGTATATGTTATGTTTGGTGTGGTTATTCGTTGTAGTTTTTTTTTTATTTTTTTCATTTATTTACCGTTTATTGTATTGACTGTGATAACACCTATGTATTACATTTTTTACATCCTATCACACACCCTCTAGATTTGTAGATGTTTTCTCCATCATGCCTGACACACAGGACTCTCCCAGAAAAGGAAAACAGGTGTCACTCTTGGCTTCTTACTCCAAGATTAAATTTTGGTGGTGCTAAGATGTGAACTCAGGGCCTACCAGGTCCAATTCATGAATGGGTGAGTGTGAGCACGGCAGCCTCTAGCCAATGAAGCTGTGAGGTGGTTCCCAGGTGCTGAGGTCATGACGCAAGATTGGCCATAACAGAGGTACAACGATAGGTACACAGTAGTATACAAATAAATATATTTTGCTAAAAAGCGCCACAGCTGCCAATTTATGATTGAATGACGTTTACTACATTCCTACCAACTCTTAGGTATTTATTATACCACAATTAAAGGAATACTATTCTTTTCATGCTTAATAAAACATGAAATTAAGATCAATCAGTGTTCTAGGATTATTGCATCCAATTTTAGGCTCAACCCATGCACAAACTTCTTTTTCAATTGGTTTTCCTATGCATAGGAATGAATCTTTTGTGATCTCCTGCCATTGATAGTTGTCAGGACCTGGATTTGAACCCAGGACCTATGCTGACAGGTTGGCTATGGCTCCCCTGCTAGCCTGTCAGCCTTCAGCAATGACTGGCTAGGTCCACTTTGCACCCGTGTCATTCAGACCCAGGATGGTCACCGTGCATGAAAAAAAAGAAAAAAAACAAAACCCAGCCCTCTGCAGCTTGCCACTTTTTGTGCTATCCCACTTTTGTTTTCTTTCTGCAAGTCCTCTGGACCTAGGATTCCAGGATCGGGTATGGATCCTGAGGCTGCACCCAGCCTACGGTGATCAAAGCTGAGGCAGAGTTGCCAGGACCTGAGTTCAAACCCCATGGTAGGCCAAAAAAGAGAAAAAAGAAAAAAATTGATTATTTAAATAAATTTAAAAAAAGATAAAGCTCCCTTGTTTGGAATTTCGGTCAGATTTCTTTCCTAGACTGGGATTTGAACTCAGGAACATGGTAAATCTGTAGCAATGTGAGGGAAAGTGCAGATTTGCCACTACTTGAATTCAAACCCTGTGCCAAGCCAAAATTTAAAAAATTAAGTCACTGAGCCGGCAGGGGGAGTGGTTGTGGAGATGGGAGGTAAGAGATCATAGGGGGAAAACAAAGGAGGAGTTAACAATGCTCAATAGGGAATATACTCATGACCTTCTCATGTAACTGTGACCCTTCTGTACAACATTTTTACAATAAAAAACATACAAAAAAGAAACAATGTAGTGTTCAGATAAGCACTTTGGGGGTAAGGGAAGGATGTCTGAATAGATGTACAAAATTCTACACTGATTTTATTTAATGTTCAGTATGGAACTGAATAAACATAACTGTTTATATTAAAAAAAAAATAACTCACTGTCCTGGAACTGAGGCCAATATTTCTACCATTGGTGGGATTTGATCTTACTGTTCAGATAACTCTTTTGTACCATGGGTGAAACAAAGCTTATTGTCCTTGAGGAAAAGAAATTCAGGCTAGAGTTCCCATGGAAAATAACTCACTCATCATGCATGAATACCAGGGTTTGAATCCTCAGTGCCACATACTCAGAAAAAGCCAGAAGCTGTGGAGTGGCTCAAACGGTAGAGTGTTAGCCTTGAGAAAAAGAATCCCCAGGACTGCCAAAAACAATAGGCCAGATGCCTGTGGCTCATACCTGGAACCCTACCTTCTCAGGAGACTGAGATTTGAAGTCCACAGTTCAAAGACAGCATAGGCAAGAAAAGCCTGTTAGACTCTTATCTCCAGTGAACCACCAAAACACACCCATCTGGTGCTGTGGCTCAAGTGGTAGACTGTTAGCCTTGAGCTGAATTGCTCAGGGACAGTGCCCAGGCTTGATACAAGACACACAATTGGCAAAAAATTGAGGGTTAATCAAAGAACTTTTCCTATTTGCTAATTAGGAGAACATTCTCTGGAAAATGAACACTGATATACACCAGAATTGGAGTCATACCTCCATGCTCAAGTAAAGCAGATCCACATGCCCAGCCTCTCAGACTCTAGCATTGTAACCTTGTGTCCACAGGGTTCTGAAAGGTCCAATGTTGAAAGGTTTAATATGCTCCCCAAGCCCTTTGTGATAAGGAGTTGACTTGTATTGTCAATGTCATTACACTTCTGAACCTAGCCGAGCACCAGTAGGTCTCACCCATCACCCTAGCTCAGGAGGCTGAGGTATCAGGATCACAGTGTGAAGCCTAGCCAAGGCAGGAAAGTCTATGACATTCTGAATTCCACTTCTGAAAGGTCAGATATTGAAGAGCTTCTTGTGTTTCCCTGGGTGATGAGATATTACTTGCACTCTAAATGTTCTTAGAGTTCTTGGCCCATTGACCCATCCTGGGTTCAACTGAAGTTCTCAGGATGCAAGCCCTGGCACTATTAGCAGGAAGAACTCCAGTGTAACACTGTATTTGAAGGATAGAAAACAATTTCAAAAGCCAGGCTAGGTGAAGAGACCTAGGTCTGCAGGATTAGGAGGCAGAACGTACACACTCCATAGGGAAGTGAGCTGCAAAACCACTTCATTCATTCCAAGCACAGCCAGCAATGGGGGGAAACCTGAAACATTTGTTAGGGTTACACCAGGGTCAGGCTTTTCTCAGCCTCTTCAAACAATGACTAACTTTCTTCCATCAGGTGAAGGGAGCCTCAGACTATGTTTAGTTTAGCAGTAGAGTGCCAGTTTAGTGGGGGAGAGAGGAGGAACAGAGTAGAAAAACCCTGCTCTCTGGTCTTAGGGAGTGGGTTTTTACTCTCCACATGTCAGATTTGAAGGCCTTTTTTCTACCTCTGGCAGTCCTATCTCCTTCCTTAATTTTCCACTTTATTAATACTAATCCCCAGTCCAAGGAGAGGCAGGGTCATTTCTCTTCTGTCTCCAAGCAGCTGAGTTAGAACCTGGCTCTGCCCTTTTAAATCTGGGTCCTTCAGCTGCCTGCGAAGTGGGAAAGAGACAGTCTTCCTGCTCTGTGGTTATGTGAAGGTGATCCTGGTGGCCTGGCACACTGCAGAAGGCTGCGTGATTGGGAATTGTTCCCATCTTTCCTCCTGATGTCCAAGACCAGATTCATCTATCATTTTTCTATCTATATATCTATCCATCTATCCATCTATCCATCCATCTATCTATCTATCTATCTATCTATCTATCTATCTATCTATCTATCTATCTATCTATCTATCTATCTATCTATCTATCTATCTATCTATCTATCTATCTATCTATCTATCTATCTATCTATCTATCTATGTACCTCCCTCCCTCCCTCCCTCCGTCCTTACCTACCTTGGGCTGAACTCAAGGCCTGGGCACTGTTTCTGGCACTCTACTCCTTGAGCCACAGCACAAATTCTGGCTTTTCCTGTGTATGTGTTACTGAGGAAGCGAACCCAGGGCTTCTTGTATGCTACGCAAGCACTCTTTCACTAATCCACATTCCCAGCCCCTCATCTTTTTCTTAATGGTAGTTTTACATAAGTATGCTACCATTTGTATCCCCAAGTATAATTTTCTGAATAGTGCTTATTTCTATGAACTCTGATCTTCTCTTCCCCTGCCTGATTTTTGACTGCTCCTGCATTGGCTTCATAATAAAATGTAAATAAAGGCTGCTAAGAGCTTCACTGTGCATCATATAAGGACACAGGCCTGGTACCCTGGAAGAGAAAAGCAATGGGGCTGACATGAAGAGTATGATGCAGTATGCACAATGAGCATATCTGAAAAATTAATCAGTAAATAAAAGCAGAAGCATTGCATACAGCCTGTTTGCACTCAGGGAAGTAATATATACATGTAAGTAAGTAGGGCACTGATACATAAACTTTGCCTTCTCTTTTTTAATTTATTTTTGTGACCATCCCATGGCTTAAACTCATGGTGCGATGTGTTCTTCAGCTGTGTTGCACAATGCTGAGGCTCTACCACCACCACAGCTCCACTTCTAGCCATTTGGTCATTCACTGGACATAAAAGCCTCACAGGCTTTCCTGCCTGGTCTGGCCTGTGTCTCCTGCTTGGCTTTCTCTTTCAAAGCTGGAGTTCTACCCTATAGGCCACTGCTCCACTTCTGGTTTTCTTGGAGACAAGAGTTTCACAGTCTTTCCTGCTAGGGCTGGCTTTGAATGGGTTTCTTAGAATATCCTGCCAATCCTTAATGTCAGTCTCTGGATTCAACCTCCAGGCCCAAGTTGAGGTTTTGGCTATGGCTTCGCTAATAGCTAGCCAAACATCAGCATGCAAGGTCATGTACACTTTGGCCTTTTCATTTACACCAGGACGGTCACAATGCAAAGGTAAAGAAAATGTAAAACCACCCTCTTGAACTTCTCCGTTTTATCTTTCTCCTTTTTTTTAATTTCTTGCCAACCCTGAGATTTGTACTTGGGCCCTAGGATCCCAGGGTCAGCTGTGGCTGAGATGGCAAGACCTGAGTTCAAGCCCTGTACTTGGCCAATATAAAATAAAATAAAATAAATCCCTGGCTTGGAATTTGCACCATTTTTCTGGCAGGCCTGGGATTTGAACTCAGCCTCTGGGTATCTCTGTAGCACTGTGGGTGAAGGAGAAGCTCATCATCCTTGAAGACAAGAAAATCAGCCCAGTTCCCAGGGCCTGAATTGAAGCCCCAGCACTGGAAAAAATACATACATGGGTTTAGTGAGTATGACGTTTATTACCGTTATTTATGTAGTATTATTACACATATAACACTTCATTTATTACATCTTATCACACAGGATATATTTGCATATGAATTTATGCATCATACTGAGACCCAGAAATTTTTTTCAGGAAAAATGTGTCAAAATTGGCTTCTTACTCCATGAATAAATTTTTGGCAGGGCTGGGATTCCAACTCACTGCCTACAATGACCAATCCATAAATGGGGTCACAGTCTTAGCACACCAGCCTCTGGCAAAGTGAGTTGCCAGGAAGTTCTGAGGACCTATGCTAAAGCCACTCCAGTGCCCAATATATATATTGATAGATGTGTAGATTTATATATATATATATATATATATATATATATGTATATATTTATATATATATATACAGCAATACATATATATATATATTGCTGTATATATATGTAGAGAGAGAGAATGTGAGGATATCATTAAATTTTTTATATATAGTTACCAACAATTAGTTATTAAGTTATGTCTCCATTTAATGAAGTATCATGGTTGAATAATTATAAAACCATTAATTAAAAATTATTCAATATCCTTCCATTAGGGGAATCATACCAGGGTGCTAGAATGGAAGATATAAATCCAATAATTTTTGTTTCGCATTCTAAAATAGAATCATGAATTAACTGCAAATTAATTATTACTTTTATAACATTCCATTAGCATTCAGGTAAATAGGAACGAGTTTGACAGGATCTCCCTCCATTTTGGGTGGCAGTCTTGGCATTCAAACTCCAGGGCTGGGTAGTTTACTTTGAATGCAAACCATTGGAATGACGCTGAAGATTTCAGATTGTCACGATTAAAAAAAGAACACCAAGAAGTAAAGAAAGCCAGGTGTCAGTGGCTCCTGTATGTAATCCTAGCTCCTCAGGAGGCTGAGATGTACAGAATGCCAATTTGAATTCAGCCAGGGCAAGAAAGTCCACAACACTCTTATTTCTAAGAGATCACAGGAAAATATCCCCATGGGTTTGGGCTGTGGCTCAAGAGCAGATCACTACCCTTGAGCAAGAGGAGCTCAGGGATAGGGCTTATGTTCATAGTTCAAACTCGGACCTGCCAAAGAAAAACAGAATGCAGCAACTCCATGTCTCTGTGTATTTATGGATGATGTATGGATGATGGGCATTCAGCAGGTTGCCCATGCATAGACACCCAACCTGGGCAAGCTGGGACAAGCCTTCAGAGAGTACTAATTTTGAGCAAGTAGCTTGAACAAGCATCCTTCTCTGCCATTTAATAACTGAAACCTGGAGTGCTTGCCTGGGCTGGTGTATGCAACGGGTGCTTTATGTTCTGGCTGAGGTGTCCCATTGGGACATATAGCAGCCAGCCACTGCCTCTAGGGAGACCACAGATTCTAGGCTATAGGAGTTGTGGAATTTTCTGGCTCCATATACCCTATCCCTCTGTAGGATGTGAACCTAGACCTCTGGCTATCAATCATTCATAATTCCTCATTGCCGAGTCTCAGACTGGTCCCAAATCCTGGCAAAGATATGAAATGGCAAGCAATTTCTGTGCTGAAAAGGGTATGCAAATAAATTCCACCCTCATTGCTCCTGTTAGAAGTAGCCTTGAGATGTGAATGTGGCTTAGTCATAGATTGCTTACCTAGCAAGCATGAAGCCCTGAATTGGATTTCTCAGTACCACATAAACAGAAAAAGTCAAAATGGCACTGTGGCTTAAGTGATAGAATGTAGCCTTGAGCAAAACCAGTTCAGGAACATGCCCAGAACCTGAGTTCAAGCCCCAACACTGGCAAAAAAATATGAGCTTGATGAGACATACTCTTCTGGGATTCAGAGGAGGGCCAAGGTTATTGGTAAGAGGTAGAAGGTAGGTGCTGATGGCTCACCCTTGCATTCTTAGCCACTCAGGAGGCTGAGATCTGAGGATTATAACTGCAAGCCAGTGCAGTCAGGAAAGTCTATATGAGACTCTTTTCTCCAATTAAGCACCCCAAAAAGCAGAGCTGTGGTTCAAGTATTAGAATGCTAGCCTTGAGCATAAAAACTCAGGGATAGCATCCAGGGCATGAATTCAAACCCCAGGACTCACACACACACACACACACACACACACACACACACACACACACACACACACACACACACACACACACACACACACACCAATATAGAGTATTTGCCAGTCAGCCTGCACAAGTTCCATCTCTAGCAACACAATATTTAAAAAATGAGAGAGAAGGGAAGGAAAGACTTGTTCCAAGAGGTGATATAAACAGTGCCAAAATTCCACAGGAGTTCTAACATGTGGAACAGGACAGAGGGCCTCGGGCAGAAGGTACACAGCTTGCACAAAGGTCCTGAGGTTTGGTGTAGTGCAGGTGGTGTGGGTGGAATGATGGTTGTGTGGCCTCAGACAAGTGTGGCAGAACATTCAAGGCTGGGTCAAGATTTGTACTTGAGTCACAGATAGGGCAGAGGGTGGGATCCCAGAATGGGTACCAGGGGAAGATTGGCTTGTCTTTTCACCAAGGACCCCAGCCATTTTCTGTGGCTGGAAGTCTATTTTTCACAGCTCATGACCCTCAGACCACCTTTGCATGGAGGAGTCAGGGCAAATGCAGGGAAGAACTCTTGCTTAAGGAAAGCTTTTATCAAATGTCACCGGTGGCTCAATTCCTGTAAATCCTACTTATTCAGGATACTGAAATCAGAGATCATGTGTCAAAGCCAGATCAGGGGAGGAAAGTGAGTGACACTCTTCTGGCCAATGAACTACCAAAAGCCAGAAATGGAGCTGTGGTTCAAGTGGTAGAGGGAAAAAGTGCCTTGAGGGAAAAAGTTAAGAGACCAGAGCCCAGAGCCTGAGTTCAAGCCCCTGCACGGGCACAGAAAAAATAAAGAAAAGCTTTCAGGAGATCCAAGTTCACTGTGGAGAAAGGTTATTATCAGCTGGGTGATGGTGGCTCATGACTCCTAGCTACTCAAGGCTGAGACCTGAGGATCAATCAAGATTCAAAGCTAGCCTGGGCAGACACTTATGACAAATGAATCACCAAAAAGCTGGGAATCAGAGCTAATGTGGTTCAAGGGGTACAGCACCAACCTTGTGAAAACAAGCTAAAGGATAGCACACAGGATATGAGTTCAAGTCCCGTTAAACACACACACACACACACACACACACACACACACACACACACACACACACACACACACACCATCCTTAGCAGGTGCCAGTGGCTCATGTCAGCAATCCTAGATACTCAAGAGGCTGAGATCTTAGGATGGCAGCTTGAAGCCAGTCCAGGAAAGCCAGCCCAGGCAGGAAAGTCCATCACACACTTATCTCCACTAAACTACTAAAAAAGATGAAAGGTGAGCTGTGGTTCAAGTGGTAGAATGTCACCTTTGAGCAAAGGAAGCTCAGGAACAGTGCCTAGGCCCTGAGTTCCAGCTCTAAGATTTTTTTAAAGACACCCTTTGCTACCCCCACAGGCCATAAATCCTTATTTTGGTCACCCTAGATCTCACTTCCACTCCTCCCACTTCCACAATACTGCCACAAGTGGCCGGTGTGTGGCAAACACTGGGTTAAGAAGTGAACGTACACAAGGGGAGGGTATAGGCTGGTCAAGACTAATGCCCCAGAACATTGAGGTATTGGCCATACCAGTCTCTCATACCACAGTTCCATGGCCCTGGAATCTAAAGTCTGTACCTCTGTATTCTGGGCATCCAGAATTGTCTAGAAGCACATGAGAGGCCCAGCTGGGGCCAGGACATAGACTTTACTGTGATAAAGTACATTAACATTTACTAGACACCAACCAATACCTCCAAGCCACCTTGGCCTTACCTCCCATGTAGCCCTGGATCCTCCTTGCTTGGGTGGCCTTCAGTCAGCTGTCAAGCTCGAATTGGCCAGAGCCACCAGGAACCCCACTTTCCCCACTCCACTGCCAGCCTGCTGAAAGAGATGTACAGTCAGAGGCCCAGCTGAGGAAAAGGACAGGACATTGCATGACTGAGGCCCTCCCGCTGAGGCAGAGGAGACCCCATGCCAGCTGTCACTGCTGTCCCAGTATCAACTGGAGGCGGCCAAGTATTGGGACAGCCAGACTTGTGCCCCAAAGAAAAGTTGGAACACAGATCTCTGGCAATTTAGGACTCATTGTAGACCCTGATAGGGGGCTAAAGGCAAGGTCAGTGTGGAGGGGCACCATCTGAGGTCAGAAAGAGGCAGACAGGCACCCAGGAAGGGGACAGAGAAAGATGAGGGAAAATCACACACACACACACACACACACACACACACACACACACAAACACACACACACACACACGGACATTCCAAGGCCTCAGCAGTTCCTGAGAACAGAACCATGAACTCTCGACCTTAGGATCACATCCGACCCATGAGAAGATGGCACTATCATACTCAGACTAACTGTAGACACAGCAGTAAGCCTCTTACATATCTTGAATGTCTCATAACCCAGCATGGAGTTTCCTGCTGTACATACTGCTATGTGGAAAACTCAGGCCACCTCTTTGTTTATTGTTGGTCATGAGGTTTGAACTCTGTGCCAGGGCACTGTCCCTCAACTCTTCAGCTAAAGATTAGCACTCTACCATTTGAGCCACAGCAGCATTTCCTGTTTTCTGGTGGTTCATTGGTTATCAAGAACCACAGACTTTCCTGCCCAAGCTGGCTTTGAACCATGGTCTTTACATCTCAGCTTTATGAGTAGCTATGATGACAGTTGTGAGCCACCAAAGGCGCCCGGCTTCAGCCACCTTCATATACCCAGAAGAAATACAATTCTTCAGGCCACAAACTTCTTGCAACCCTTTACTTTAGACTTTGATACCCAGCATACAAATCCATCCTTCAACGGAGAGAATACAAACACAACAATCCCACCCTTGCACCCATTTGCCCACTCCCTGCCTGCCATAGGCCTCGTCCTCTTGAGTTCTTGATAAGGCACCACCCATCTTACTGTGGCTTCAAACTGGGGCAATCTTGGGGAATTCTTAGAAATGTCTCTACAATGACGCCAGCACCTGGTCTCTCAATCACAACACGCCCCCCACCCCCGTGCCCCAACACACACACCTCCATATCTTTTTAAGCAAAGATGTTTTACTTTCTTTCTTTTTTTGGTTGTAGGGCTTGAACTCTGGGCCTGGGTGCTGTCCCTGAGCTCTTGGACTCAAGGCGAGTACTCTACTACTTGAGCCACAGCACCCCTCCCGATTTTATGGTGGTTTGTTGGAGATAAGAGTCTCAGGGTCTTTCCTGCTCAGGCTGGCTTGGAACCGTGATCCTCAGATCTCAGCTCCTGAGTACCTAGGATGACAGACATGAGCTACAGGCATCCAGCCGAAGATACTTTTCCATGCTTGTCATCCTATCCCCTCAGAAGACTGAGATATGAGGACTGCAGGTGGATGCCACTTGGCAGCAAAGTCTGTAAGAACTCTTTATCTCCAATTAAATAGCCAAAAATGCTGGAAGTGGAGCTGTGATTCAAATGGTAGAATACTATCTTGGAGCACGCCCTAGTTTCAAGCTTTTTCTAGCATAGACCCACCCAAGAAAGAGAAGCAGGTGGACCACGGGAGCTCAAAGCTAACACATAATACTCAAGACTCTCAGAACAGACACTATCCGGCTATGATTCTCTAGATTCTATGTCCTACATCATGGCAGTCTAAGATGGGACTGACCATGCAGCAAGTTGGGACATTCAAGTACAATCTCATACTGAGGATCCCCTGACCTTATCAAAGAATCAGTATCTCTCACTGTCCTGCCTCAGCACTGGGCAGTGAGGTGAGGTCTAGTTATCCAACCATATGATATAGGAACCAAAGGGTTTTCTGGTCAAGGGATGGAGACTGGGGGGATTTAGGTCCCTCCTGGGAAGGTGAAAAGAGCTGATCTATCCCAGAAATATTCTTGTGTTGCCTCTGGTTTTCTTACCAGCCTCTACCCATCCCTGCTACACCTTCAGCCTGCCCTCTCTGAATCCCAGATCTGCCATCTAGACTAAAGACTGAGCCAGAAGAGAGACACACTCTGCCTCTGAGAATGGCAGTCACGGGGCCTTAGCCTCTCTAGATGAAGTCTCGGGGCAAAATGGGTCCCAACTCCCGCCCTCATTCCCAGGATGTCTTGTGCCAGTGGCACAGTTTATGGGAGAGCAATGATCACCGGGAGTGTCATCTTTAGATTGAGTCCTGGAAAATCCCAGTCCCCAAGGATGTACTGCACAAGCATCCTGCAGTGAATGACAGCCATGTCCTCAATGATGAACCCAAGGTGCCAGGACTTTTAATAGCAGTGTCGTTGGATCAAAAGCTGGTAGTCTACGTTGTTAGGCAAGCTCATGGCTCCAATGTCCTGACACGTCTGACCTGTGATCATCCTCCCTCTTCAAATTCCTGTTTATCCCTTGCCCCCTTGAAATTCTCTGACCCA
The DNA here is from genome assembly GCF_019054845.1 of Dipodomys spectabilis. NCBI lineage: Eukaryota > Metazoa > Chordata > Mammalia > Rodentia > Heteromyidae > Dipodomys > Dipodomys spectabilis. The sequence goes on from NW_024871363.1 coordinate 708,548, forward strand.
ATACCTCATTAGTCCTTGGAAACTTTTTTCTTATCTTACCAGAAAATAAACTCGATGAGGCCGGGGATAATTGAAACCTGATCAACTACCCTGAGCCCTAGGGTCTTCCCGAGGGTGGTTCCCTCTATAGTTGGTGACTACAGAGCTCCTGAATGTCATGAACTTGCTGAGGGGTCAGTGGCTTGGTCCTACCTACTGGCTTTAGGCTCTGAAACTGTCCCCACAGAGATTGTGAATGGTTGGCTCTCTTCATCCAGGGACTCCAAACCAAGGCTTACATGTTCTCCCTTCTTCCTTTCCTCTTTTTCTCCCTCTGTCTTTCCCTCCTCTCTCTCTCTCTCTCTCTCTCTCTCTCTCTCTCTCTCTCTCTCTCTCTCTCTCTCTCTCTCTCTCTCTTTACTTTCTTTGTGCCAGTCCTGGGCCTTGAACTCGAAGCCAAGGTGCGTCCCTGAGCCTTTTTAGTTAAGGCTAGCAGTCTATGGCTTGAGCCACACATCCACTTCTGGCATTTTGTTTTTTGTAGTTAATTGAAGATACGAGTCTTACAGGCTTTCCTGCCTAGGCCAAATGCCTCAGTCCTCTGCTTTCAGCCTCGTAAGTAGCTAGGATGACAGGCTTGAAACACTGGTAACCAGCTTTATCCGAGGTTTCTTCATGTGCTGTGAAACCAGTCCTGGAACATTTCATTGTCTATGAACCCCCAGAGCCTGGTGCACACTGTGATGCTTTGTTGGATAAATAAATGAGCATCCGTCTAGACAATACTACAGAAAAGTCCCATCTTATTCAGGTAAGAATCTTCTGTGGGGGAGTAAGGATTAAACCCAATGTAGCTCTTCCATAGTTCTCCCTCCTCCCTCTTCCCCCGCTCCTAGTGCCACTGCACTTAACTGTTTTGGCTCCAAGGATGTGAGCCATGATGTACTCGCTGGATTCTGGGGGCTATTGGATGCGTATCTTCTCAAAGATCCCTGTCCAGCAGCTGACCAGCTCTGTGGCACTCAATTCCCCACTCAGGTGTGAACGAAGTTGCTTTGAGCTGAATGCCTGACTCATTGGGCCTCCTCTCCCCCTGGGGCCAGACAGGATGGTCCACCACATCCGGCCCCCAAGTTTCATGTTGCAGAGGAAGGATCCTTGAGGAAGCCTGGGGTCTCTGACTCTCCCAGAGTCCAGTACAGGTGCTGGGAATTATCTCTGCTCACAGCTGGCAGGCTGGGTATTGCAAGGTCACAATCTCTGCTCTCTGCAACCTCCTCCACTGTGGTGGTCACCCTAGAGAGAGCTTGAGGAGATTCAGCAGCTTCCAGAGAGTCAGTCAAGGCACAACATTCAAAGCTGGAGACAATCTGGCTTGGGAACTCTGCCTGTGCTACTTTGAACATCATTGTTTGGCAGCTGAAATCATCTGTCTAATTTCACCCATAATCCTAGCCATTAGTGGAAGTTTTAAAAAAATCCTGGAAAATGTGCATTTCATTTGTCCCAATCAAACTTGAAAGGTTCCAACGTCAGTGGTCCCCTTTTCCTTCCAGACAGCCTACAGCAGGTTACAGAAACTGTCATTTAGAGAGCCCTAGCTAACTGCCACCTCTTGATACTGAGCAGGCTCCAGCAGGGGGAGTGGATTTGCCTACCACTACCCAGCTAGAAAAAGCCCAGGTGGGACACAGATTGGAGTCTGCAGGATCCCAGGGAGGACTGATGACAGGGCACTGCCCCAGGAGGGAATTCTCGCCACCAGTGTGGGCCCAGAGCCTTGGGACTGGATGCCCACAGAGACTGTAAACACCCTAGATAAGGTTCCCCTCTCATCCTTGGTCATGGTGAACCATCTTCCATGTCACACCATACGCCAGCCCCTCAAACCTCATAGCTTCACAGCCCCTGCCCTGCCCTCTCCCCCATCTCGTTCTCTAATTATGTTCGGCAGACACATTCCCAACCCTTGAATTACCTCCAACTATACACGAGAGCAGAGTGTCTGGCTGGAAGAATGTGGCTGTGGTCACACTCACCTCACAAAACTTCTGCCTGGGAATAGGAGGACAGGTGTCCACTCTAGTCCAGGGGTCACACACGTCTCCTAAGGGAGGCCCATGCAGGCCCAGCAGCTACTGTAGGCTACAGGAAAGAGGAAGAGAGAGGTGGAAAGGGGAGGAAAGGAATGTCTACTGAAATCTTCCATAAAGGAGCCATGAAACTGAAGGAGAAAAAAAATTGTTGCTGGGCTTGTACTCGTTATTCATGAAAAAAAGAACAACAACACATACACACACAGAGAAATAAAATGCTTTTGCTGTTTTTTGACATGGTGGCTTAAATATATTTTCATTGTTCTCATCTCCCTGCTCTCCCAACACACACACACACACACACACACACACACACACATCCCGAACAGTGACAGAAGATGCTTCCATGCAGCACCTGCAATTTGCCAACTGATCACTCATCTGAGCACAGCAGGCTGTAAGAAGAGAAAGATGCTCGCTCTCTCTCTGTCTCTGTCTCTGTCTCTCTCTCTCTCTCTCTTTCTCTCTCTCTCTCTCTCTCTCTCACACACACACACACACACACACACACTCACACAGACTCAGAGTTGTGCCAATCCTAATTTTGTTGGTTCCTCATCTGGGACAATGTAGAAGCTAGAGTATGTGGGTTCCCATTCCTGGTACCATTGTCATAACCAAGGGCTCCCACAAAAGGAGAGCACCACTCTAATGACACAGCACGATGCCACCTCTGCCCTTCTCCATGGCCAGACCCTTCCCCTTGGAAACAACCAGCCTTAACTGTGCTAAGGATGTACCTGATGTGCTGCCTTTGTGTGCTCTATGCTCCTGGCCCAGACCTGTGCTCCTACAGCAGCAGAGACCAGCTATTGAGGCTGCCTCCCCTGGTGCATGTGCCTGCTCTTTTCTTTGCTCTCTCTCTGCCCCCAATTCCCTTCCTTGCTGCCCTGCCTCTGCCGCACAAGTGGCCAGCCCAGTGTGCTCTTGGCTGCAGCAGCTATGTGGCCCTTAGCAACTGCCTGTCCTCCCCTTGGTCATGTCTCCTCCCCCTCTCGGCCACACCTCCATCCCTGGCTATGTGCTGTCCTGACTCTGCCCTAAGGCTACCAGGCCATGGCAGAAACAGCCTCACCTCAGGTCAAGGCTTCCTCCCAACCCCAGCTGCTTTCCGGGGGATCAAATCTCCCCTCAGCCCAACTGCTGTGGGACTCTTCTCCTTCCACCCCACACACCAAGAAGGTGCACGGTGACCTCCGTGTTTGTGTGTGTGTGTGTGTGTGTGTGTGTGTGATTGTTGGGGATACCTACCTCTCAAAGACTCAGAACATAGGACCCGTTGGGATGACAGCACACAGCACATTTTTTAAAAAGAGCACAAAGAACCCTGTGTAATGGACTCAGCAATATGCACCTTTTGAAGCACTCAGTACATAGGAACCTTTGCGATCCTCATGGTAATATAATGAGTAATAAGATAAGACCTTCCATTTTGACATCAGTAAACTTAAATATCATAGTATTATGACATCATAAGTCAGAATGACATTATAGACATATTGTGAATGCCTATTCTGTGATTTCATTCTATTTCAAGCGAGCAATATTGGTTGATATAAGAAATGCATTGTGACCTCAAAGCCATCGTGACATGAAAATCCCTTTGTGATATCACAGTGCCATTGTGATATTGTTAACCTGTTGTGACATCACAACCCTGTCCTATCCATTGTGACCTCATCACCAATGTGACATCACAAAGCCATTGTTATATCACCTTGCTGTTGTGATATTACAACCACCTTGAGACCTCCCAAACCCTTTATGACATCTTTAGCACCTTTTAAAAAACACATGGCCTTTGTGACATGACAGTCCCTTTGTTATCCATATCCTCATTGTCAATTGAGATCAGATATGCCAATGTAATATCACAACGGATTTACAATATAATCATCGGTGTGACATCACATTGTCATTATGACATCAGCTCATGGTGACATCACAAATCTGTAATGACATCATAACACTAACAATATGACATCTTGTCATTGTGACATCATATATACATTATGAATGCCTATTATGTGATTTCATTATATTTCAAATGTGGCATGTGGGTTCATATAAAAAATACATTTTGACTTCATAACCGTTGTGACAACACAATCCCTTTGTGACATAACATTGCCATTGTGATATCTCTAAACAACTATGAAAACTCAAACATGTCATGTCCTGATACGTTTTGTGACATGTTGCCACTGTGTTATGTTAGGCCCATTGAGAGCTAAATCTATTTTCAACCTCATATTATTTCAGGTATGACATGAAATACTGTGACATCCTGAATAGTGTGACATCACACTGCTAGATGTAATGACCATTGTGTCACATTGTCACATCACAAATCTGTTCTGACTTCATCACATTTGTGCCAACAAATTCTTTGGAATCCTCATAAGCCCGTTCTAAATTTATATAATCATTGTGAATTAATGACAATTGAGGTCTGGAATGCCATTGTCACATCACCATTCTAATGCGACATCACAAAAATATTTTGAACTTATCACTATTATGGAATCCAACTAATGGTGACATAACCACAATCTTATTACATTATAATTTGACATTATATTGCAATTGTGATATTACCTTACCATCATGCTTTCACAAACCTATTATGACCTCATCACATCTTAGAATATTCATGGCCTTTGGGACATCAATCTCCTTCTGTGAACTTGTATCATTTTGAAATTGTAGCAATTGAAATTTGAAATAAGATGTGATATTGCAAACTAGTTTTGACATCACTAACCCATTTTTATATCATTAACACTTTGACAACAAAAACCCTGTTAGGGACTTTAGCACTTTTGACAAAATCATGGCGATTGTGTCATCACAGCTCATTTGTGTATGTCATTGTGACTTCATTCTCATGTCCTCACTTCAAACTAATGGCAATTAAGATCTGACATGCCATTGTAACATCAAAAACCCTTTGCGACATCATCACCAGTGTGACATCAGACTGTTGCTATGATACCATCAGCTCATTGTGACATCACCAAGCTACAGTGACATGATAGCTTTATGACATTGCATTGCCATTTTGCTGTCATAGACACATTCTGAATGTATATCCTGTGATTTCATTCTATTTCAAATGTGGCATATCAGTTGATTACAGAAACACATTGTGACCTCATAACTATTGTAACATTATAAACCCTGTGTGAAGTCATAACCAGTGTAACATCACATTGTTGTTATGACATCTTTAGCTTATGGTGACATCACAAAATGACAATGACATTATAACATTTGCATTATGTCATTGTGATATCATAGTTACATTATGAATGCCTAATCTGTGATTTCATTGTATTTGAAATGTGGCATGTGGGTTGATATCAGAAACTCATTGTGATGTCATAACCATTGTCACATCAAAATCCCTTTGTGACATCAATTTGGCAATGTGACATCACAATGGCAATGTGATGCTACTAAGGCAATGTGATATCACAATGGCCATGAATTCACAATGAGTTTCTGATATCAACCAACATGCTACATTAGAAATAGAATCAAATAACATAATAGGCAAACACAAAGTGTTATGACATCAGAATGACAATGTGATGTTACAAAGCTATGACGTCATTATAGTTTTATATGTCAAAATGAGCTGATGTTGTCATAATGGCAACATGATGTCACAATTATGATGTCAGAGAGGATTTGTTATGTTTCAATGGTATTTCTGATGTCAGTTGTCATTAGTTCCCCATGAGGCTATAGATACAAAAAGGCTCTGTGATGTCACAAAGGCCATGTGTGTTTTCAAAGGTGCTAAGAAGTCATAATAGGTTTGGGATGGCACAATGTGATCTGTAATTTCACAATGGAAATGAGATGTCCCATTGGGTTTTTGCTCTGAGCTTATGGTCAGCACCCAGGCTCTGTGTTCAACTCCAAAACCTAGCCACCAAGAGCCCAACTAGGAGTGGTCAAAGGTTTCAAAACTTGATGAGCTTCAGGAGCCCTAAATGACAGGAAACATTGTGATATTACACATGTGCTTAGATTTAGCAAGCTTACAGAAACCTAGAAAGGCACCATTGCCAATAATGAATTATTTTATTAGGTTCAGCTCCCTTGTTGTCTACCAGAAGGATCCTTGAATAAATTGTAGAAATTCATGCATACATACATGCAGAGACATGGAGTTACATTTTTTTATTTGTTTTTGAAGGTCCGGGGGTTGAATTATGAGCTTAGGCACTCTCCCTGAGCTCCTTTTGCTCAAGGGTAGCAATCTGCTTTTGAGCCACAGCCCCACTCATGGCGATATTTTATTTCTGTGATCCCTCAGAAATAAGCGTGCTGTGGACTTTCTTGTCCTGGCAGAATTCATACTGGTATTCTCTACCTCTCAGCCTCCTGAAGAGCTAGGATTTCATGCAGGAGCAAATGACACCTGGCTTTCTTTTCTTCTTCTCATTCTTTTCTTTCATTGTGACAAACTGAAAACTTCACAGTGTCATTCTAATGGTTTGCATTTCGAAGTAAAATACCGAGGACTGGAGTTGAAGTGCCAGGACTGCCACCTACAAATGGACGGAGATCTTGAGAAAAACATTCCTATCCATGTGAATGCCTAATGGAATGTTATAAAAGTAACAATTAAATTTGCAGTTAGTTCATGTTTCTCTTACAGAATGCCACACAAAAAGTAGTGGATTATGTTTCCCATTCCAGCACCATGGTATGATTCTCCCAATTAAATAATACAGATTATTTTTACATTAATGCTTTAATAAGTATTCAACCATTGTATTTCAATAAATGAAGGCATAGTTTAATAATAATTCATAATATATATAATTTAATATCCTCACATTGTCTCTCTCTCATATGTATTGCAAATTACACATCTATATATCTATCGATCAATCAATCGATCTATCTTTTTATATCTATATCTGTATCTATATCTATATCTATGTCTATATCTATTTCTATATCTATCAGCCACTACCAAAGCTTGTTCCCAGGCCCTCAGAACTGGCTGGCAGCTCAGTTTGCGAAAGGCTTTTGTTCTACAACTGTCCCTTTCATGAATTGAGCATTGTGGGCTGTGAGTTCCAATCTCACCATGGCCAAAATTTTATATGTGGAGTCAGAAGCCAATTTTTACCCATATTTTTTCTTCTCTGTGAAAGTCCTGGGTCTCAGTATGATGTATAATCCATATGCAAATATATCCATGTGATAAGATGTAATAAATGAAATAAATGTTACATTTGTAATAATACTCAATAAAATAAAAAATGAGGATAACAAATGTAATATGGAGTAAACCCATGAATGTAAATAGATCTCATATATGAATATTACTTTTTTCAATGCTGGGGCTTGAATTTGGGCCCTGTAAACTGGGCTAAAATTCTTGTCTTCAATGACAGTGAGCTTTCTATCTGTCTCTCTCTGTATTCATTTATAGATGTATATACATATGTAAATACACACACATGCACACACACATACACTGCAATCTAAACATCTATCTGTTTATATATTTGCCATTCCTAGGATTTGATCTGAGGTCCTCAGATTTGCCCATCAACTTCACTTTCATCAGACTGGTGTGCTAACATTTACCCATTCATGAAGTGGGCTTGCTGGGCCCTGAGTTCAAGTCACAGAACTGCCAACAACTGAATCCTGGTGGGAAAGCAAATTGTCCTACTTGTTTTCGTTATTGGTGAAAGTCCTGGGTCTCAGGAATGATGTACAATACAGAGGCAAATCTATTTCTTATGTACTAGGATGCAAAAAATGTTACATGTGTAATCATACTCACTAAAATACATAAGAAATAAATAAAACACAAAAATAAAATGAATACGCTAACCGCAAAAAGGAGTAAGCATGTATACAAATATTATTTTTTGAGTGCTGGGACTTGAGTTCAGGACCTAGGAACAAGCCTGACTTTCTTGTCTACCAGCAAGGTGATCTTCCCCATTCCCCACAGTGCTGCAGATTTATCCAGACACTGAGTTCTAATCCCAGGCCTGGCAGAAAAAAGGGCATGAATTCCAAGTCAAGGAGCCTCATAATATTTCAAATATTTTTAATGTATGTATGTATTATTTATTTATTTATTTATTTATATTTTGTCCATCACAGGGCTTGAACTGAGTTCGAGGCGATTCTTCTTCAGCTTTGATCACGCAAGGCTAGTGTGCAACCACTAGACCCAAAGCCAAACCTGGGTTCCTGAGCCCCAAAGGCAGAAGGAAATAAAGGGAAAAAATAATTAATGCTACACAGGAAAAAAAAAAAACTAGCAACTTGCAGATGGCTGCTGGTTTTACATTTGTTTTCTTTGCAAGGTGACCATCCTGGGTCTGAATGACATGGTTGAAAAATGTTGGTAACATTGCATTGCTGAAGGCTGGCAGGCTACCAGGGAAGCCTTAGGCCAACATAGCAACATAGGCCCTGTGTTTGAAACGCAGTCCTGACCCCTGCCAATGGAGGGAGATCCTAAGAGTCTCGTTCCTATTCATAGGAATACCGATGGAAAGTTATGAATGGCAAGGTTGAATTAATTGTTTCTGAATACTACTATACAATTAGACAGAGTGATTTTAGGAGATCAATGGATTTTAATGAATATTTTTGACACATTCAAAAAGTACTATTAATTACATGGACGCAATAGTTTCGGAACAGTGGTTGATTTAATTAATAATTAATTAAGGATGAAAACAATAATATTAATTACATGGAGGCATAATAAATACCCAAGAATTGGTAGGAATGTAGCCTATATAACTGAACAATGTATAGACAACTCTGGCACTCTATAAAGATATATATTTATTTGTGTACTACCATCTGCATGTCAATCTGTTCTTATTTTGTCACCCCTGGGGCTCAATCTCAGGTGCTGGAAATGTTTGTCAGCTCAATATGCCCCAGGATGGCATACTGACACTCACCCATTCATGAATTGGGCCTTGTATGCTGTCCGTTCAGATGTCAGCACTCACAAAAATTGAATCATGGAGTAAGAATCCCATGGTGACACGTTTTCATTTTCCGTGAAAATCCTGGGTGTCAGCTGTGAAGTTTCAAACATAGGCAAAACTATATCCTATATAATAAATGTAATAAATATTTCATGTGTAGTAATAGTCAATAAAATAGATGGTAAATAAATGAATAAAACAAAAAATAAAATGAATAACCACACTAAGAACAATATGTGGTCAACATATGGGGCTCAATCTCAGGGCCTGGGAACTGCTTGGCAGCTGAATTGGCTACAGGCTGATGAGCTGACAGTCACTCAATCATGAATTGAACCTTCTAGGCCCTGAGTTTATATTCCAGTACTGCCATACGTGTTATCACTGCCATACGTGTTATCAAGGAGTGAGATGCCAAGCATGAAACATGTTTTCTTTTTCTTTGAAAGTACTCGGTGACAGGTAGGATGTATAATTCAGATGCACATCTATATGCTATATAATAGGATGTCATAAATGTAAAAAATGTCCTAGGTGGAAGAATTGTCACTACAATAAATGAAAAACAGTTTAATTTAGTAGTGAATGATTCTAGGATAAAATTAGACATAACAATTATAGGACGTGGATTAAGTTCAATATTTTATCAATCATTAAAAGAATAAAAATTGCATGGAAACATAAATACCTAATAATTGGTAATAACACATAATGCATAATTTATTAATATCTAGACATCTGTCTCATTCTATAAAATATGCAATTATATGTATGGATGTATGTACATGTGTGATAAACAATAACAAGCTAGTGACTAATTATTAATTAATTCTTTATGAATTGTTAACAGGGACACATCATTAAATGGAGACATAATTTAATATTTATAATTGATAGTAATATTATCTATGAATTAATAATATACCGACATCTTTTGTGTGTATAGTATTCATATATAGCAATCTCTTTCTATTTATACCTCGTTCACTCCTGGGACTCAGTGTTTGAGTGCTCACCTATAAGCACGAAGCTGTGGGTTCAATTCCTGAGAGCCACATAAACAGAAAACTCAGAAGTTCTGCTGTCTTTCAATTAATTGAGTGCTAGCCTTGAGTACAAATGCTTAGGGACAGTGTCAAAGCCCTTACTCAATCCCCAGCACTGCCGCCAAAAAAGATAGTATGCTCTAAGTGCAACTATCTAAGGACAGGTCTTCAAGTACCTCATCACAGAGAAAGCTAGTAGTCTGGTGCTGACAGCTGCCACCTAACCTGACTTAACCAGATGTAAACTGCTGCAACCCAGCTCTATGGGTTACCCCATCATCCCGGCTTACCCTGACTTACCACGATATCCTGGCTTCTCAGGGGCTTTAAAACATGGCAGGATGTCGGCTAGAGTCTTTGAAATATGGCTCAAATTGTAGAGCTCTAGCCTTGAGCAAATGTTATTAAAACAGTATCCCCATGCTTTGAGTTAGAGAACCATGGCTAATCCCCCCCCAAAAAAAAACCCCACCCCACTAAACCATTAGATGTGAACTTGTGTGGTTTGTGAAATGTTCCTCAAAGAATGGTGATTGTAATGACAGCTTGTGGAATAGTGCTATGTGCTGAATCCTTCATAGGGTGCTCTGTGCTGAGTCATGCAAAGAGTGCCATGTGCTATGTCCTACACAGAGTGCATTCTTCAATATGGTCCTTGTAAGAGCTCCAGAACTGAGATGATCATGCAGAGAATATTGAGACTAAGATATGTCCCCTTGGCAGGAACAAAATTATGTATTCCTGAAGACTAGTGAGTTGTTTACTGCAGACAATTGTTTTGTTTTGTTTTTTCTGTCATGAACCTTGAAATAGGGGCCTAGGTGCTGTCCCTTACCCCTTGATCTCATGACTAGTACTCCATCACATGGAACCAAAAACCCCCTTTCAGCAGAGGCCACAGCCTAGCGATCTATACCTGAGGTGTGTCATCCTGCCTTCTCAGGAAGCTGAGATCTGAAGATCTGAGTTCCAAACTATCCCAGACACTAAAGGTCCCATGAGACTATCATCTGCAATTCACCACTAAGAAATCTGAAGTGTAAGCTTGGTGCTTGTGTCTCATGTCTGTCATCCTAGATACTCAGGAGGATGAGATCTGAGGATCATGGTTCAGAGCTAGCTTGGGCAAGAAAGTCCTTGAGACACATAGCTCCAATGGACCACAAGAAAAGCTGAAGTGGCGCTTTTGCTCAAGTGGTATAGCACAAGACTTGAGCCAAAGAGCTCAAGGACAGCACCCAGGCCAGACTTCAATTCCTACAACAATAAAAAAAGACAGAAACAAACTAACAAACCTGAAGTAGAGGGCTGGGAATGTGCCTTAGTGGTAGAGTGCTTTACATGTATGAAACCCTGGGTTTAATTTCTCAGGACCACATCACTAAAAAAAATGCCTGAAGTGGCTCTGTGGCTCAAGTGGAAGAGGCTATCCGTGTAAAAGAGAAACTATATACAGTACTCAGGTCCTGAGTTCAAACTCAAGGAATGGTATATGCGCCTGCACACATGCGCGCTTACACACACACACACACACACACACACACACACACACACACACACACACACACACACACACACAGACTAGAAAGTGATGCTGTTACACAAAATGGTAAAGGATTGGGCTTCTGCAATGAGCTCATGATCAGCACCCCAGCCCTGTGTTCAACCCCAAAACTTAGTCATCCAGGGCCCAACTAGGAGAGGTCAAAGGTTACAATACTTGATGAGATTCACCAGCCCTTGATGACAGGAAGTTTGTGATATCACATATATGCTTGGATTTTCCAAGCTTCTGGAAACCTAGGAGAGACATCATAGGCCCATCATCACCCTCAATGAAACATTTCTGAGGTTCAGTGCCCTAGTTTTCTGCCAGAAGGACTCCTGAATAAGATTAAGCACTGTATCTGAACACCAGAATACAGTCTCCTAAAGGCAGGATAAGTGCACAGGACTTGGCCTGCCACTGAAGGTGACGCAAATGAAGGCTTCCTGTCAAACCAGAGCACTGGGGAGAGAGATAGCTAAGGCTACAGACCTTTAGATCCTGCCCACACTCATCCTCACTATCTGACCCGGAGGGAGTTGTTTGTTACACAGCTGTACAGGGCTGAGGCCTTTTGTCTGCCTATCCAGACAATGAGAGAGATTTTTTCCAGCAGGCCTGGTATGCAGAGAAACCCTCAGGCTACACTGGGAAAAGTGAGAGGAGGCCCGGAACATGCACTGTCATCAAAATACTCCATGTTATGAAATCATTGTATTGAATACAAATTTCCTAGCTTGGTGCTGTTCATCATAGCTACTCTGGAGCTTCACCAATAGAAATACATCCATATATACACAAAGACATGGAGGTACAAGTTCTCTTTTAGGGGGCAGGTCCTAGGGATGAACTATGAGCCTCTGCAATGTTCTTGAGCTCTTTTGCTCAAGGGTAGTGCGTTAACTTTGAATCACAGCCCCACTTCTGGGTTTTTCTGTGATTTCTTAGAAATAACAGTGTCATGGACTTTCCTAAGCTGGCTGGATTCAAACTCATATTCTCTACATCTCAGGTTGCTGAGGAGCTGGGATTACAGTGAGAAGCCACTGACACCTTCTTTCCTATTTCTTCATTTTTTTAGTCTGGACAATCTTACTCCTTGAAAGGGTCATTAAAATGGTTTGAATTTATAAGTTAACTACCCAATGTCCTTTATAACTGCTTTCTCTGAAAAGAATTTTCTCTCATCTTCTCCTCTGGTCACAGGTTTGAAGCCAAAAGTGAGAAATGAATGTCACAGCATTTGGCAGCAAATGTTCACAGGATATGCCAGCTCTGTCATTTAGCATTGAGTTGAAGTGAATTTACTGTCTGAGGGTGAGAGGACCAAAAACTGGAGCGATCCTCACACTGTCTGCATTGCACCTTTTTCCTATAAAATGATCTAACAATTATGAGTGTTGGGTGTCTCAAACCTTAAATATCTAGAACACACTAGAAGTATCTTCATGTATCTCTTTTTTTCTAGTGCCTCTTGAGATTTCGACTAAGGGTTTGTGTAGAGAGGCTCCTAAGGGAATCCCTGAGGAAAGACACTTGAAGCCTCTTCAGGAGATTGTCATTCAAAATCAGCCTGAGCAGGAAGTCTGTGAAAATCTAATCTCCAACAATCTACCAGAGAACCAGAAGTGGAACAGTGGCACAGAGGGTAGAGCTCCAGCTTTGAGGAAGAAAGCTGAGCAGGAGACACAGCCTAGACCAGGCAGGAAAGCCTGGTATGTGCTTATGTCCAATTAACCACCAGATGGCTGGAAGTGTAGCTGTGGAGGTGGTAAAGCTTCAGGCTTGGGTAAAACAGCTGAGGAATGCATTGGGCCCTGAGTTTAACCCATGGGATGGACACAAAAAAATTTTAAAAAGAGAAGGCCAAGTTTATGTATCTGTGCCCTACCTACCTATGTGTGTATATTACTTCCCTGAGTGCAAACAGACTGTATGAAATACTTCTGCTTTTATTTACAGAATCATTTTTCTGATATGCTCCCTGTGCATACTGCGCCATTCTCTTCATTTCAGGCCCATGGATTTTCTCTTCCAGGTTCCCGGCCTGTGTCCTTATATGATACACAATGAAGCTTTCAGCAGCCTTTATTTACAATTTATTATGAGGCCAATGCAGGAGCCATCACAAATCAGGCAGGGGAAGAGAAAATCAGGTTTCATAGAAATAACCAGTATTCAGAAAGTTAACCTTGAGGACATAAAATGGTAGCATACTTATGTAAAAAACTATCATTAAGAAAGAGATGAGGGGGCAGGGAATGTGGATTACTGAGAAAGTGCTTGCCTAGCATGCAAGAAGACCTGGGTATGATTCCTCAGTAGTACATACACAGAACAAGCTAGAATATGTGCTGTGGCTCAAGCAATAGAGTGCTGCAGACAATGTCCAGGCCTTGAGTTCAACCCAAGAACTGGCAAAGAGATAGCTAGCTAGGTAGGTAGGTAGACAGACAGACAGACAGACAGATAGATGGATTAGATAGATAGATAGATAGGTAGATAGATAGATAGGTAGATAGATAGATAGATAGATAGATAGATAGATAGATAGATAGATAGATAGATAGATAGATAGATAGATAGATAGATAGATACATAGATACATAGATACATAGATACATAGATACATAGATAGATACATAGATAGATACATAGATAGATACATAGATAGATAGATAGATAGATCGATCGATAGATAGATAGATAGATAGAAAGATAGATAGATAGATAGAAAGATAGCTAGCTAGCTAGATAGATAGATAGATAGATAGATAGATAGATAGATAGATAGATAGATAGATAGCTAGATAGATAGATAGATAGATAGATAGATAGATAGATAGATAGATAGATAGATAGATAGATAGATAGATAGATAGATAGATAGATAGATAGATAGATAGATAGATGAATAGATAGAAAAATGATAGATAAATCTGGTCTTGGACGTCAGAATGAAAGAAAGGAACAATTCCCAGTCATAAAGCCTTCTGCAGTGTGCCAGGCTACCGGCATCGCATTCACACAATCACAGGGCAGGAAGACTGTCTCTTTCCCACTTCTCAGACAGTCAAGGGCTCCAGAGCCAAGAGGGCAGAGTTAGGTTCTAACTTTGGTGCTTGGAGAGAGAAGAGAGACAGCCTTGCCTCTAGTTGGTCTTGGGATTTGCATTAATTACTTGGAGAATGAAGGAAGGAGAACGGACTGGCAGAGGTAGAAGAAAGGCCTACAAATCTGATATGTGGAGAGTAAAAAAACCCACTCCCTAAGACCAGAGAGCAGTGTTTTTCTTCTCTGTTCCTCCCCTTTCTCCCTCTAAACTGACTCTCTTTTGGTAAACTAAACATAGCCTGAGGCTCCCTTCACCTGAGGGAGGAAGGTTAACTAGTCATTGTTTGAAGAGTCTGAGAAAAGCCTGACAGTGGTTTAACTCTAACAAATGTTTCGGGTTTCCCCCCCATTGCTGGCTGTGCCTGGAATGAATGAAGTGGTTTTGCAACTCATTTCCCTGTTGAGTGTGTACATTCTACCTCCTAATCTTACATGCCTGGACTCTTCACCTAGCCTGGCTTTTGAAACTGTTTTCTGTCCTTCAAATACAGTGTTACACTGGAGTTCTTCCTGCTAACAAGGCTAGGGCTTGGATCCTGAGAACTTCATTGAACCCAGGATGGGTCAATAATGTTTCTTTCCGGCTTCTATAGCTGAAGAACTCTAAGAACATTTAGAGTGCCAGTACTTCTCATCACCAAGGGAAACACAGGACGCTCTTGAACATCTGACCTTTCAGAAGTGAAAGTCAGATTGTCATAGACTTTTCTGCCCTGGCTGGTTTTACTGTGTCCTGAGACCTCTGCCTCCTGAGCTAGGGGGACGGGCCTGAGTTACTGGTGCTCTGCTAGGTTCAGAACTGTAATGACATTGACAATACAGGTCAACTGCTTATCCCAAAGGGCTTGGAGAGCATATTAAGCCTTTCAACATTGGACCTTTCAGAACCCTGTGGACACAAGGTTACAAAGCTGGAGTCTGAGAGGCTGAGCATATGGATCTGTTACACTTGAATCTGGAGCTCTAACTCCAATTCTGATGTACATCAGTGTTCATTTTCCAAAGAATGATCTCATAATTAGCAAATAACCCTCACTTTTTTTCCAATTCAGTGTCTTGAACTCAAGCCTGGGCACTGTCCCTGATCCCTTCAGCTCAAGGCAAACACCCTACCACTTGAGCTACAGTGCCTCTTGGGGTCTTTTGATGGTTCACTTGAGATAAGAGTCCAACCGGCTTTACTTGCCTATGCTGTCTTTGAAATGTGGTCTTCAGCTCTCAGCCTCCTGAGATGCTAGGGTTCCAGGTGTGAGCCATTGTCATCTGGCCTATTATTTTTGACAGCCCTGGGGCTTGATTGTAGGGCCTGGGTACTGTCTTTGAGATTCTTTTTCTCAAGTCTAGCGCTCTACCATTTGAGCCACTCCATAGCTTCTGGCTTTTTCTGAGTATGTGGCACTGAGGATTCAAACCCTGGCATTCACGCATGATGAGCAAGCTGTTTACTACTAAGCCACATTTCTAGCTCCAACCTGACAATTTTATCCCTCACTTGCCTATCCACAAGAAAAGGCTTCTGAGTATAAATCATCTAAAGAAATTCCAATAAGAAAATGTCCAGAGAAGGGGAAAAACAAGTCATTTAAGGATACAGGTGGACCCGTTGCAATAATGAGAAGTACAAGTTGACGAACTTTACAACTTTGGTGGAGGGGGGGAGGATTGGGGGGGGAGGAGAAGGGATGTGAAGGGTAAACAAAGGAGGAGGCTGCAATGCTTGATAAGAAATGTACTCATTATCTTGCCCATGTAATTGTAACCCCTCTGTACAGTATGTTCACAAAAAAATAAATAAATAAATTTTAAAAAAATGTCCAAACATAAGACAAACTCACTCATACTTGGGAGCGAGTCTAAACATGTGAAGAATGTGACAAATGCTTAAATTTAATTATGTATTATATTTCAACACTTAATAAAATATTAATGAAAAATGAGTCAATGTCCTAAGTTATTGCGTATAATTTTAGCATAGATATGCAAAATGTAATAAATATTATGTGTATAATAATACTAAATAAAATAATCAATAAATAAATGAAGCAAATCCATAATAAAAATCATAATATGAAATTAACATACATATATAAGTATATTTCATATATTACACATATATAGAATTTTTTTTTCCATTGCAGGGCCTTCATTCAGGTCCTGGGAACTCTAGCCTGAATTTCTTTTCCTCAAGGACAGTGAGCTTCGCATTCACCCAGGTTGCAAATGAGTTACCTGGACCGTGAGGCAAATTCTAGCAATGGCAGAAATACTAGCCCCTGTTCCCAGACAGTGACTTAATTTTTGTCAATGGAAGCAGTTATGTTTATTCAGTTCTATACTGAACATTAAAAAAAGCAGTGTAAAATTTTGTACAGCTCTTCAGACACCCTTCCTTTACCTCCAAAGTGCTTCTCTGAGAACTACATTCTCTTTTTATTTGTACGTTTTTTATTGTAAAAATGTTGTACAGAGGGTTATAGTTACAGGAGCAAGGTAATGAGTACCTTTCTTATTGAGCATTGTTGACTCTTCCTTTGTTCTCACACTACCATCCCTTCCCTCCCATCTCCACAACTACCTCCCCCTACCGATATCAGTGACTTAGTGTTTTTTTTGTTTTTTTGTTTTTTGTTTTTAATTTTGGTTGGCACGGGGTTTGAACTCAAGTAGTGCCAACTCTTCCCTCACATTGCTACAGATTTAGCAAGACCCTGAGTTCAAATCCCAGGCTAGAAAATAAAACTGGCTGAAATTCCACACCTGGCAGTCATATTTTTTTAATTTATTCAAGTAAATAATTTTATTTTATTTATTTATTTATTTATTTTTGCTAACCATGGGGCTGGAACTCAGGTCATGGAAATTCTGCCTCAGCTTGGATATCACTAGGCTGGGGTACAGTCTCCAGACCCATACCCAATCGTGAGATCCTACGCCCAGAGGGCTTTCAGGAAGAAAAAAAAAAGCTGGAAAGCACAAAAAGTGGAGAGCTGCAAAGGGCTGGTTTTTTACGATTATTTTCTTTGCACGGTGACCCTCCTGAATAATATGGTTGCAATGTGGACCTGACCTGCCTTTGCTGATGGCTGGTGGGCTATCAGGGAAACCATAGGCCAACTTGTCAACATAGGACCTGGGTTCAAATCCCAGTCTTGACACCAATGGCAGGAGATTACAAGAGACTCATTCCTAAGCATAGGAATACTGTTTGAAAGAGTAGTTCATGAATCCATCTAGTCTAAAATTGGATGCAATAATCCTAGAATGCTGATTGATCTTAATTAATAGTTTATTAAGCATGAAAAGAATAATATTCCTCAAATGGCCATATAATAAATACCTAAAAGTTGGTAGGAACGTAGTAGATGTCATTAAATCATAGATAGATGGCTCTGGAACTCTTTATCAATATATATTTATTGGTATACCACCGTCTATCTATTCATGTATAGCTGTTTTGGCTAAACCTGGGTATCGATCTCAGTGCCTGTGGACCACCTTACAGCTTCATTGGCTAGAGGCTGCCACGCTCAAACTCACCAATTCATGAATTGGGTCTGATAGGCACTGAGTTCAGAACCTCACACTGCCAGGCATGATGGACAACACATCTAAAATCTAGATGCAATGTGATAGGATGTAAACAATGTAATAAATGGTATAGGTGTCACCAGAGTCAATAAAATAAATGGTAAATTTTCACAATAAAAAAATAAATAATAAAAAAGAAAAGTTCAAACAATTGCATCTCCAATTAGCTAGCAAAATGCTGGAGTGGAGACATTACTCAAGTAGTAGAATGTCAGGGGCACGAATGCCAAGCAAGAGTTTGAGACCCTGAATTCAAACCCCAGTACCAAATCTGCCCTCCAGCCTTGCCAAGATGCCCGTAAACAAGTAAAGCTTGCTTCTGTAGTTAAAAAAAAAAAGCTCAGAAGCGGGCAACCAACCCTTTTACAAAAGGGTCTGGGAGTTTGCCTTGATCAGAGAAGTCAGGGAATCAGGACTGGGATCTGGTGGATATTTATCTAAACCATCATTCCAGTCCAGTGGTGATAAATAGCACTTCTAACCAGTGGCTACCCTACCCTTCCTGGTGAAATGATTTTATCTGGAAGACTATATATGAACTTCTGAGCAATGACTTTGTCTCAAGTGTATATATATATATATATATATATATATATATATATATATATGTCCATGTGCAGAAACAATGTAAAAAAGGCAAATATAAGTAATTCCAAATACAATTAATTCCACAATAAAGGACTTAAATGATTGTAAAAAAATAAAAAAAATTAATGAAACAAGTAATAAAATGAATAACCACACCAAACACAATATCGACTGAACATCTGTACAGAAGTATAAATCCTATCTTTAAAATGTTTATAAGGAGTATCTTTTCCAGGCTCGAGGCTTGAATTCAGGCCCCCTAGGAGGAGGGAATGGCAGGAGATCCTGAGATACTCGTTTCTGGACCTAGGAAGAGCCATGGAATGCAATCGATTTCATCTTTGAGTGTGCATTTCATGTATGATGCAAATAGGAAATGATAGGCAAGACTCATGGGGTACTGATTATTTGTAAAGAGCAGTTGATGAAGCATGACAATAATCATCACTGTCATGAAATGGAGTGATCAGGAAAGATCCAAGAATCGGTAGTCACACAGATTGGATTCCATCACAGGTCACCATCTCTCCTACTCTATACAAATATGCACTTATTTGCATACTACCTTCAGCTTTTAAATGGATGACTATTGTGCTTCCCACTCCCCCCCCCCCACCAACAGGGAGGCTAAATCTCAGGTCCTGGGAACAGCCCAGCTCCTTCCTGGCTCACAGCCTGGTGTGTTCATGTGGACCCATTCACCAATTGGGCCTGCTGGGCCTTGAATTCAGATCCCAGCCCTGCCAAAAGATTCATCTTCATATCAGAAGCCAATCGTTGCACCTGTTTTCCTTTCCTGTGCAAGTCCTAGGTCTCAGCTATGATGGAGAATGTATGGGCCACCCTGTGGCCATAGGAATAAGTTGTTATCCATGTCAGCCCAGTTATACCTGTCACCATATCCTCAAGAAAATACACAATACATCCATGAATAATATACAAAATAAAGAGAATAACTACACTCAATGCACGATGCAGTCCACACACGGATGTGAATATATATCCCATGTTTCAATGATGCATTGAGGAATATTTTGACTTCCCTGGGGCTTGATCTCTGTTCCTGGGAACGGCCCAGCTCCTTAGTGGCTCACAGGCTGGTGTGATCACGTGGACCCATTGGGCAGCACTGCTAACAATTCACCCTGATGTGAGAAGCGAGTCGTTGCATCTGTTTTCCTGTGCTGTGCAAGTTCTGGGTCTCGCCTAGGAGGAAGACTGTATAGACAACTCTATATTCATGGGAATAGGTTGTCATCTAGTTCACCAGAGTTATATCTGTCATGCTTTACTGAAGAAAATACACAAGAGGAGGCTGCAATGCTTGGTAAGAAATGTATGCATTATCCTGCCCATGTAATTGTAACCCCTCTGTACAGTATGTTCTCAAATAAAATAAAATAAAATTAAAAAAAAATAAAAAAAAAAGAAAATACACAATACATCAATGAATAAGATACAAAATAAAGAGAACGACTACACCGAAGGCAAAATGCCGCCCACTCATGTTTGGAAATATAGATGCTTTGTTTAATTATGAATTTATGACTATATTGGCCCTCACCAGAGCTCAATCTCAGGTCCCAGGAATGGCCTAGCTTCTTAGTGGCTCACAGACTGGTGTGCTCACCATGACCCATTCACCAATTGGGCTTGCTAGGCATTGAGTTCAAATTCCAACACTGACAAAAGAGTAATTCTGATGTGAGAAGCCTATGGTTGCACATGTTTTCCTGTCCTATGAATATCCTGGGTCTCAGGGAGGATGGAGAATGCTCTATAGGCAACTCTATAGCCATGGGAATAGGTTGTCATCCATGTCAGCACAGTTATATCTGTCACCATACTTAATAAAACACACAATACATCCATGTATAAGACACAAAATAAAAAGAATAACTACACTGAATGCAAGATGCATACCATACCTGTAGGTCAAGAGATATCCTATGTTTAAAAAAGGTGGGCTGGCTATTTTGTCCAGTGCTGGGGCTTCAAATCAGGCCCTGGACCAGGCCTGACATTCTAGTCTTCAAGGATGGTGAGCTTTCACTTTCCCCAAAGTGCAACAGAGCTACCCAGACCTGAGTTCAAATCCCAGCACGGACAAAAGATTCATCTTGATGTCAGAAGCAAGTTGTTGCACACGTTTTCCTCTTCTGTGAATGTCATGGGTCTCAACTATGATGGAGAATGCATAGGCAACCCTATAACCATGGGAACAAGTTGACATCCATGTCAGCACAGTTATAACTGTCACCATATTTAGTAACAAACAAAATACCTCCATGAATTAGAGACAAAAACGGAGTAGTGCACCGAACACAAGATGCTGACCACACATGTATGTCAGTATAGATTCTATGTTTAAATTATGGATTTATGACTATAGTGGACCACCTCCTGAGGATCAATGTAAGATCCTGGGAATGGCCTAGCTCCTTAGTTGCTCACATATTGATGTGTTCACCTTGATTTATTGGACAATTGATCCTGCTGGCCCTGAGTTTAGATCCCAGTACTACCAACAAGTGGATCATGGAGTGAGCAGCCAAATGTGAAACTTGTTTTCCTATTCTCTGAGAATCCTGGGTGTCACGCATGATGGAGAACATGTCTACAAATCTAGATGCTCTGTGATAGGATGTCATCAATGTAATAAACATAATGGGTTTCATCATAGTAAAATCAATGGTAAATAAATAGACAAAACAAAAAATACAAGGAACAACCACACCAAACATGTATGGACTGAACATCTATAAGTATAAATCCTAACTACAATGTGTATAAATAGTATATTTACAGGGCTGGGTCTTGAATTAAGGACTAGTGAACAGGCCTGATTTTATCTTCAAGTACAGTTATCTTCCCCTTCATCCACACTGCTTCAGATTTACCCAGATCCTGAGTTCAAAAACAAAGCCTGGAAGAATAAACAGCACGAAGTGCAAGCCAGGGAACTAATTTATTTTTTAAATTTTTCTCAGCATCGGGATTGAACTCAGGTCTTGGCAGCTCTGCCTCAGCTTTGATCACACTATGCTGGGATGCAGCCACTGGACCCACAGCTGTCCTGGGATCCTAGACCCCCAAGTCTTGCAGAAACAATGCTCAGAAAAAATGTGGCCTTTTTACATTTTCTTCCTTTGCACGGTGACCCTCTTGGGTCTGAATGACACTGTTGCAAAGGATACTTCACCTTGCATTGCTGAAGGCTGGCAGAACACCGGGAAAGCCATAGGCCCACATGGCAACATAGGCCCTGATTTCGAATCCCCGTACTGACACCAACCAATGGCAGGAGATACTAAGAAACTGGTTCCCATCCATAGCAATAACAATGGAATCTTATCAATGTCATGGTTGAATGAGTTGATTGTGAATCATGCTCCTATAAAATTAGACAACATCATTTCAGGAGGCTGATTGATTTTATTTATTATTTATAAAGAATTAAAACAATATTATTACTTACAAGAACACAATAATTTCAGGACACTGATTGATTTCATTCACAGTATAAGGATGAAAACAATAACATTAATTACACAGAGGCATAATAAATACCCAAGAATTGGTAGGAATGTATTCTATGTAAATGACTAATGTATAGACATCTCTGGCAATCTAAAAGATATATATTTATTAGCGTGCTGCCATCTGCATGTCAATCTGTTCTTATTTTGTTAACCCCTGGGACTCAGGGTCCTGGGAATTACCTGTTAGCTCAATTTGCCCCAGGATGGCATGTTGACCCTCACCCATTCATTACTTTGGCCTTGTAGGCCATGAGTTCTGATGCAAGCACTCCCAAACAATGAATCATGGAGTACGAAGCTGATGGTGACACATGTTTTCCTTTTCTATGAATATCCTGGGTGTCAGGTATGAAGTGGAATACATATGCAGACCTATATCCTATGTAATCAATGTAATCAATGTTCTATGTGTCATAATAGTCAATAAAATAAATGGTCAATACATGAATAAAAAAATAAAAAAACCTACACTGAATGCAATATGGAGTCAACATATGTATATAAATATAAATCATATATGTAAATTGTACATGAATATGTCGTTTTCTAGAAGTGGGGATTGATTTCAGGCCTAAGGAACAGACTTTAATTTTTTTGTTGTGAAAATACTGTACAGAGGGGTTACAATCAGACTTGAATTTTTTTACTTCAACAGACTTTAATTTTTTTATTGTGAAAATACTGTACAGAGGGGTTACAATCAGACTTGAATTTTTTTACTTCAAGGGGACAAGCTTCCCCATCCCACACAGTAGAACAGAGTTACCCAGACAATGAGTTCCAGTCCCAGTCCTGGCAGAAAAAATGGCACCTTTATACTATGTAACGCCCAATTCTTAGGTATTTCATTATGCTTCCATTTTATTAATGTGATTGTTTAAATGCTTCATAAAGTATTAATTAAAATCAATCAGTGTCCTATATTTGTGTATAATTTTATCCTAGAATCATTCTAAAACTGCTCATTCAATCATGACATACATCACATTCTATTGGTAATCATATGGATAGGAACAATTTTTCTTAGGATCTCTTGCCATTTGGAGGTGGTGGTAGGACCAGGACTCAAACTGTGGGCTCCAATTCCTACTTCAACCCAAGGATAGGGAACTCACCAGTCTGTCCAAGAAAATCAGCAAGACCAATTAGGTAGGCACCAGTGGCTCTCAGTAGTTCTCCTTAATACTTACAAGACTGTGATAGGACGAAGATGGTCAAAGTCACCCTAGGCAGGAAAGTCCTTGAGACCTCTGTCCAACTTCAGTGTCAACAAAGCCAGAAGCCCTGTGGCTCCTGTGTGAAGGCTGGGCCTTGAGCAAAAACAGCTCACAGACAGTGCCCAGATCCTCAGTTCAAGGTCAGGACTGGCAACAAATAAACATATACAAGTATCTATGCAGCCATCCAGCTAAAGCAGGTCACCCTCTTGTCCCCAACTGAATTGGGCAGAGTTCCATTGGAAAAGTGCTAGGGGATCCGCTGTCATCTTGACTCTGCCCATGCTGCTTGCATCACAGGATTCCGGCCACACCCCCATTCTTTCATGTTTCTTTCTGACCAATGAGATACAAGAATGGTGACCAAACCCACATTCCATGCTGCCCAGTAGCACCTGGGTTCCCTCTGTTAGTTTACATCACTACCAGCAGTTGAGGAAGGTAGAGGTGACTGAGTGCTGAGCAGGAGACTAGATGTGACTTTGGAGTATAGTAGGAAATTGATGCACTCCCCGGCCCCCCGACCCCCTCCCTACATTCCTGAGGTGCCGGGTTTCAAACTCAGACAATGGTGTGCTGCCAGCCAACCTAAGGCCCTGACCTGGTCCCTGCCCTTGGTCCTCTGCTCTGGGCCCATGTATCCATAATGCCGCAGCCCAGGCTGCTCACACCACCTGGAGCAGCCGCCAACAGCTTCTCCCAGCAGCACAGGTGAGTGACTGTCCCACCACCTCCACCCTGGGTCAGACACCCGTCTGGGGTAACCATGACCCCCTGCTTGTTTCCTCTCCCTGGCTCTGAGGACCCACCTTTCTGTCTTGGGCATTTCTGAGATAGAGACTCAACATATGCTCAGGCTTGGCTGGATCGTGTTCCTCCTATCTGTAACAGGTGTGATCCACCAGGCCTGGTCCTCTATAGTTGGGATGGTAGACATATAGCACCATTCTCAGTCATCAGTTTAGATGGATTTACCCAAACTCTTAGTCCACAGCAGTCATTCTTGAGCACAGGTGAAGCTCTGGGTAGGGCCTCAAACATGGGACCTCAGTCTCCTCACAGGCGAGTTGTGAGGAAACTGATTTATACAGAGGGATCTCTGGAGCATGTCTAGGAATAGAGGGAGCAGCATTCAGATAAAGTTCTCAGCTGCCGGCAATTCTGTGAGCATATGACATGAAGATACCCCGAAAGGGCTCAGGTGGGGCCTGTTACAAATCGTGCAACAAGTGTGGGATTATGAAACAAAACATGACTCTCTTTCATCATTCCCCTATCCCCATAAGGAAGGGGAGCCTTCACTCTTGAGTTTTTCAGCTGGGGAAACCGAGGCACAGAAAAGCCAGGTAACCTACTTATGACCTCAACTTCACAGGACCTCGGCCTGACTTCTCTACCATGTTCCCTAGGACAATGGGTGCTATTCAGTCCACTTCTTGTGGTGGGAAGTCCACTTCTTGTCAGTCGTGGTGCTTGAACTCTAGGCCTGGGTGCTGTTCCCTAGCTCCTCACTCCTGTAATCCTATCTACTCAGTAAATTGAGACCAGAGGATTGTGGTTCAAAAAAGCCAACCTGGTCAGGAAAGACCATGAGACCCTTATCTTCAATTAACCACCAGAAACCCAGAAGCAGTGCTGTAGCTAAAGTGGTAGAGTATTCAACATGATCCGAAGAGCTGAGGGACAGCGCCCAGGATCAGAGTTCAAGCCCCACGACCAATAAAATAAGTGAAAATATGACTTTAAGTTTCCCCAAAAGGAAGGAAAAGGTTAATAATCTTCCCAACAGAAAAAATAATTCCAAACTGATTCAGTGCACCTACTTTTGCTGAGTTATTGAGGTTATGGCTTCTTTGCTGGACATATTTTCTTCTTTTAAAAACTGTCAAATATTAGCTTTATAATAAACTTCATTTAATATTTCTTGTTTCAAAAGAGAAGTCCATGCAGTTGATCTCACTTAGCTTTCTTAATATCTTAGTTCAAAGCCACCCCAGGCAGAAGAGTCTGTCAAACTCTTACCGCTAATTTGCACCAAAAAAACAGAAGTGGAGTTTTGGTTTGAGCAGTAGAGTACTAGCTTTGGAGGCAGTTTGGCAGGAAAGACAAGTGTTCAGGGACAGGGTTCAGGCTCTCAGTTCAATCCCCAGAACCAACACAAACTAAACAAACAAGTAAAAAAAACAAAACCCAGATATTTCTTTGGGACCCTCCTTAAAAGAGTACTGGTCTGAGAAGAGGCTCCTTTTGCTGATCATGCTCACTGGATCCTGCTTTTTTGGAATCCTTATTGCTATGGAGAACTCAGGACCAGACTAAAGGAATTGATAACTGACTCCTGAAAGAAGAGAATCATCTCAGGGTTCAAATATCTATCCATAAGACACTTTAAAACCTCCATGACTTTGTTTCTTTGCAGTCGAACCCTTTTAAAACAACCTTATTAATTTTGGAAGTATCACCATCTTTACTATATTAAGTCGGCCTATCCAGGAGCATGGGAGGTCTTTCCATTTCCTAGTGTCTTCTGCAATTTCTTTCTTTAACTTTTTATAGTTCTCATTAAATAGTTCTTTTACATCTTTGGTTAGGTTAATTCCTAAATATTTTATTTTTTGGGAGGTTATTGTGAATGGGGTTGCTCCCTTTATTTCCCTCTCTTCCTGTGCGTTATCAGTGTATAGGAAGGCAACTGATTTTTGTGGGTTTATTTTGTATCCTGCTATTTTGCCGAAGTGACTTATGATTTCTAAAAGTTTGGGGATGGAGTTTTTGGGATCGTGGAGGTATAGTATCATGTCGTCTGCAAAAAGGGATAGTTTCACTTCTTCTTTCCCTATGCGGATCCCTTTAATGTCTTTTTCTTGCCTTATTGCCCTGGCTAAGGGTTCTAGGACTATGTTGAAGAGGAGTGGAGACAGTGGACATCCTTGCCTTGTTCCTGTTTTTAGGAGGATTGGTTGTAGCTTTTCCCCATTAAGTATAATATTGGCTATTGGTCTGTCATAAATGGCCGACTTAATATAGTAAAGATGGTGATACTTCCAAAATTAATATACAAATTCAATGCAATTCCTATTAAAATCCCAATGACGTACATCACTGAAATACAGAAAACAGTCCAAAAATTTATATGGAACAACAAAAGACCTAGAATAGCCAAAACAATTCTAGGGGATAAAGACAATATGGGAGGGCTATCCATGCCGAACTTCAAACTCTACTACAGAGCTATAATCACAAAGACAGCATGGTACTGGCACAAAAACAGACCCGAAGACCAATGGAACAGAATAGAAGATCCAGATATAAATCCACAGGCCTACAGCCAGCTGATATTCGACAAAGGAGCCAAAGACATACAATGGAAGAAACACAGCCTCTTCAACCGCTGGTGCTGGGAAAACTGGGCAGCCACATGCAGAAAACTAAAAGTGGACCCCAGCCTATCACCATGCACCAACATCAACTCAAAATGGATTAAAGACCTTAACATTAAACCTGAATCTCTGAAACTACTGCAGGACAGAGTAGGAGAGACACTTGAACTAATAGGCACAGGAAGGAACTTCCTGAACAGAGTCCCAGGGTCACAACAAGTTGGAGAGAGACTCGACAAATGGGACTACCTTAAAATAAAAAGCTTCTGCACAGCTAAATCTATCGCAACTAAGCTAGAAAGACAACCAACTAATTGGGAAAAAATATTTACCAGCAATATATCAGACAAGGGGTTAACATCCTGTATATACAGGGAACTCAAGAAACTAATCCCTCCCAAACCTAACAAACCAATTACTAAATGGGCAAGGGAACTAAAGAGGGACTTCTCAAATGAAGAAATAAAAATGGCGAAGAAACACATGAGGAAATGTTCATCATCCCTGGTGGTGAAGGAAATGCAAATAAAGACAACCCTGAGATACCACCTTACCCCAGTCAGAATGTCCCACATCCACAAATCAGCCAACGACAAATGCTGGAGGGGATGTGGAGAAAGAGGAACCCTATTACACTGCTGGTGGGAATGTACACTTATACAACCACTTTGGAAAGCAGTCTGGAGGGTCCTTAGAAAGCTAAAGATTGACCTCCCTTACGACCCAGTCATACCACTTCTAGGCATCTACCCTGAACAACAGGAACCAATATACAAGGACACGTGCACCTCCATGTTTATTGCAGCACTGTTCGCAATAGCTAGGATATGGAAACAACCTAGGTGCCCCACCACAGATGAATGGATCCAAAAATTGTGGTATCTATACACAATGGAATATTATGCAGCCATTAGAAATGACAAAATAATGGCATTTGCAGGGAAATGGATGGAGCTAGAAGGAATCATGTTGAGCGAGGTAAGCCAAGAACGAAGAGACAAACGGTACATGGTCTCCCTCATAAGTGGATGCTAAATCCAAAAGGTTAGTGATACGACAAAACTAACAGGACTTAAGAAACAAAGAACTCCCGCTCATCTGGTTGAACCACTACTAAATATCCTCATGCTGCTGATCACAAATATGGTATATAACATGTGAACACTGTTATATATTACAGACTGTGGTAGACAATTTGCTCCAGGGAAGTTAGAATGAACTTGTGACTTTGAAATTATGTAATCATTTAATCACAATCAAAAAAAAAAAAAAAAAAGAACCTCGGGGAAGGGAGGGAGGGAGGGGATGGTAGGGGGAAAACAATGGAGGGGGTAACAATGTTCAAGAGGAAGTGTACTCATAACCTCACTCATGTAACTGTGACCCTCTGTATAGTAGCTTTACAATAAAAAAAAAAAAAAAAAAAAAAAAAAAAGCCAATGGGAAAATACTGAAAAAAAAAAAAAAAAAAAAAAACAACCTTATTTCCTTTTTTTTCTATGTTGGCCTTCAAATGGCATATTATTTCTTTTTGTGATATTCTCAATTAGAAGTTTACAGAAAAGTTTTATATGAGTAAAGAACACACTCGAACAAGTCAGGGACAGAGTTTCCATCAAGCCTTTTGATATTTTTCTTGTACAGTAAAAAGGAAAGCACAAGTTAACTTGAATTTTGTCATTCCTCTATGTTCAATTCCTCCCTGGGATCAGTTTCCACATCCAGTAACAGTTACTTCCACTAATAATCGATGGTGCTGCTTGAGGTATAATGAATATTTTCTTTCTTCGCTGAAATAACACAAGGATATCTTTGGACCTGAGGTAACATGTGTTTCAGAGACAAGTTAGTAAAGAGAAAATATGAAATTTATATTGCTTATAAATACATTATCCATGAGTACATTGAGTTAAAACTTTTAAGTTCTCGGTAAATTAAGGCAAATTTGAAATAGGAAGGTTCTCAGACCATTCATTTTTGAGTGCATGTGCTGTGCATTATTTCCCATGTGCATATGAATTAACAGTAAGAGAAACAATAGCAATAATAGGAGAAAGAGAAGTTATGTGTTTAAGTATAAGGGTTCAATACATTGTAGAAGACTCTACAAATAAGACAACATTGAAACAACAAAGCCAAATCCAGTATGTAGATTTATGGGAGTGATATAGAGAAAGCATTACTCCTAAGTGGAGCATGAATTATGAGGCCACTCCCTTTCTAAATAACGCTTGCTAATCATGCAAATTTGTTGAAAGTAGAAAGGAAGAATAATTCTTCCCCAATGCAAGTCAGATATAAAGGCATGGATTTACCTAGGGAAAAAAAGTCCATCTTGAGAAAGCAGGGATTATATTAGCAATGAACTGGTGGCTGACATTTATTTTTCTTTACTTATATTTTTTTTGTTGGTGGTGGTTTTGGCACTTGAACTCTGGGCCTGGGCACTGTCCCTCTGCTATTTGGCTCAAGGCTAATGCTCTGCCACGTGAGCCACAGTACCACTTCCAGTTTTCTGGTAGTTAATTGGAGAAAAGAGTCTCTGGGACTTTCCTGCCCAGTCTGGCTTTGAACCTCAATCCTCAGATCTCACTGCCACCCAGCTTAAGATCACATTTCTAACAGTGTACAGTTAGCATATGTAATGTGTATGTTCATCTACCCTTATATGAATTATTGAGTTAAAAATCTGGGCTACAGCTTAGACTTTACACTCACAAAAATGTTTGTAGTTTAAAATTGATACTCCTGGAAAAATAAAACCTAAGAATGTAAAGGAGTCTGGGAAGTTCAGTTTGCATACAGCCTGGACAGAACAATCTTTGTGACATTACCTATAATTAAGCAGACAAAAGCTGAATTGGAAGAATGGCTCAGGTGATGGAATACCAGTCATGAGCAAGACTGATGAATAAGAGCTTGAGACATATACACACAGAGGCACTTATATGTGCAAACACAAATACACAAATGAAACAACTCTCAGAATATGTAGAAAATTTAGAAAACAATAGAAAATATGTCCTGAGTAAGACTAGAATCAAGTGATAATTTTTAATAGTAGAAAGTCCTAAGTGAAATTCTTCAGAAAGTTTGAGAATATTACATAGGTAAGGACCAGAGATAGTAAGAGTCAAGTAATCATTATTCAAGCGATCAGATATATGGAGGAATGAATCAGAGACCCGTTCAGGTGCATCTGAAAATGTTCATATCCTGTGTCAAATGTTAGAAAATCTTTGAAAATAGTAGATAAACAGTCTGAGCAGTTACTCTGGTGGATAACATCACTGGAGAAGTTCATAATTGCTAGTCTCTACCTAGATTAAACAAACCAAGAAACTATGGCAGGGCAATGTGATACAAGCCTAGAATTCAATCCGTCAGTCTAATACAGGAGATTAGAGATTGGAATTACATAGTGATACCTTCTCTGGACCAGGTAGTATAATGTTGTATTCATAAAGCAAAACAGCCAAGAAAGGAATACACAGAAAGAAGTTTGGGCTAATTTTGTCATTATGTTTTGAGAAGTCAAATTTCCTATTGAAATGCAACACATATATAATATTCAGTTGTGATTTAAATGCTCTCTTCATTACAGAACATTCCTAGACGCAAAATGGCTCATGATTCCCATCCAGTATTTGGAAAAGTAAATAATCATCATTCTTTTGGATTCCAAAGAAATGATGAAGGATTACAGAAGGTTATCCCTGGAGAAAAAGCAAAGCTCATCTTATATAGGACTATGTAGATATTGCTAAATTAGAATTTCGATTTAAAATAAATATTTTGGTTATGTTTGTAATCATATTCTATAGGATACTACAAAATTCTACGTAAGTTGAGGGTATAATTGACAAATTCACAAATGATTCTCACATTCTATTTGCCTAGAGTATTCTTTCAAAAGAGTTATAATTAGAACTTAGATAGTAGATAATTCCAACAGTATAAAATGATAATGTGAATAATATAGACAGAGTTGCCAACAAATGGATGAAATTAATTTATAAATTAAGAAATATAGCATTTTTTGAGGCTTTGGTTTAACATAGTATGAACAGAATAATTGTGTGACATCTTTCTTCTACATATATGTAACATAGGAAGCAATTTCCTTAATTACTTGCCTCTTTATACAATGAGAAAAAATGCTACCTTTGAAGTTTGTTTTTATTTTTGTTTTGTTTTATTGATTTGTCCTTGGGCTTGAACTCTGGGCCTGGATACTGTCTCTGAGCCTGTTTTTGCTCAAGGCTTGTGCCCTACCACTTCAACCTCAGTGCCACTTGTGTCTGGCTTTTTCTGAGAAGTTTATTGGAGATAAGAATCTAAGGAACCTTCCTGCCTGGGTGGGCTTTCAACAGTAATCTTCCCATCTTAGCATCCTGAATATCTATGATATTTAAAAATATTATAAAATATAGATAATATTTGCAAGTGTTCTGATGTCAAGGATACCACTGGGGGAAAAATTCATAGAACCCACTTGATTATGGTGTTCTTTCCAGAGCAAGGAGGGCATCACACAGAGGTGTAGTATATTTTCACAATAGAGATAGGCTATTTGTGATGTGAATTAAGGGAATTTTGAGGTGCACCCTACAAGTTGGAATCTGTTGGGCTAGGATGACTTTATGAGCTAAATCTTGGGATTGATGGTCATAGAAATAATAGCTTACTCTGCTAAACAATTGCTTACTCTTAAATAATTAATTGTTACAGATGCTTCATAGTTTTATCTTCTACCAGTATGTGGCTATTTTTCTATTGACTTCTCAATCTGTAACACCCCATTGGAAACTGCATCTATTGCAGAATTACATAACATGCAAACACGTACTCTTTTGAATCTCTCAGATATGGAATGTTCAGAATTTGAAAATGAGTAGTTATTAGTCATAGGAATTTTGAAGAGCACATATATCCTTTCCTCTTAACAATTATTTACATCTAAAATTTACGGTTTCCAAAGAATTAATCTGTTTTCGGTTTTAGGATGAGAAAGTACTATATTTATTCTTTTTTGAAAATATAGGCAAGTATATTGTGAAAATATTGTCTATTTGGATAACATTCAAGTTGATGACCCTCTGATTAAAAAGGGGTAATTAATTCAAATTAGATGCCAAATAGTATTGATTTTTAAAAAGTTACTACAAAAAGAATAATATTTATTATACTAATCCAGTGATATTTATTTCATGCAACTTATTTTTTAATTTTTTTATTGGAAAAGTGAGGTACAGTTTGGTTACAGTAATTGTAAGGTAATAAATACATAACTTTTCAAACTTGTTACCTCCTCTCTCATTTTTCTCACAATTTTCTTTCACCCCAATACTCCTCACAAGTTGTAATGTACATTTCCAACATATTATCTTGTGAATATTGCTATTGAATTGGATTGTCCTTGGTCCTTTTTCTCGCCATTTGTTGTTCCTCTTCCCTTACCTAATTAAGGTAAATGTATGAACAAATACGAAGGGTACCAAAGTCAAATACAGCAGGGGATAAACCATAGGGGAAAACCCCAAAGAAAATAGAAACCACATAGTACATTAAAAACAACAATCGTAAATAAAAATCTCTGTTTCCTTATCTTGGAGGTCATTTTGCTCAGCATCAGCTTATATGGTCATATATATGCATAACAAAGCCACTGGAAAATGATAGTTTCATGGACACTATATCATGAAAACAACATTTTAACTGTTACTGATGGTAAGGTGGGAATTCGCATTGGTGAATTCGCGATTCTGATAAAGGAATTTCAAAAAAGTTTTAAAATTATGACAGGTAAATTTTAATTGTTCAAAATTTTTAACAATTTAGCCTATGAAGAAAATTTAAAATTGCTTGGGAAAATAGGCTTTCATGCAATGTGGGTAAAGATGGCTGATTTTCACACTAAACAAACAAACCTCAGAAACCTGGATATAAATCCTATAGGTTTCCTTGAGAATTGTCCTTTCCCAGGAAATATACTCTTACTGTGTGAAACAATGTTGTAGTGTAATTTAAATTCAAACTTAAAAAAAAAATAAAATATCAAAATTTGTGAATTGACCTTTAATTATCAAACAGTAGTTCTCTGAAAAAGATAATTTGGGTCAAAATATTTAGGGAGAAAGTGCCATGCAAAATGAAAGAAGGTATTGGGTTTACACTTTTCTGTTTGTAATAGTTTCCAAATGTCTTTGGACGTGAAATACTGAAAAAGAGAAAAAAATCTTATTGGATACTTCAAACCAATGCTTTCTCATTTCTAAGTATCTCACAAAAAATATCCTTATTAACATGAGATAATGAGGACTTCTCTTATTACATAAGCCAAAAAGTGTTCGGATCAGAAAAGAATTGAGCAAATTGAAAAGGTAAGAAAATGTGATCTTAGAAGCCGTAGCTAAGCGTATTGGCTTCAGTAGTGGAAAGAGCCCAAAACTTTTTGATATAGATTGTCATAATAATTTTGCTACCTTAAGTGATTTTACAGAGCCTATTTGGCTCACTACAATGTGGAATAGATTGAACGAAGACATGAAAATAAATTCCACATCCAAATAAAAGTTTTAAAAGAGAAACCATGAAGATGAAGCAGTGGGCAAGGCCTTATAGTCCTTCAGCTTCACTAGACTTAAAGCCAAGAAGCTGTGATTAATTGGAAATCACACAAGAGCTAAAAGGAGGACATAGAAGTAGGACATAGAAGCATTGTCCTTTGTAACAGACACTGTCATCCAAGAAATGAGTGATTTAACTCTATTCTTCTCTATACAACTTGTTGAGCAAATGCATGACGAAGAGAAAATCTATTGAAATAATTTTGCAAAGAATAACTTCACTGTTCCTGATATGGTAACTAAGGAGAATATTAAGAGAGAAGATAAAAGTGGAGTGTTTTTCGGTTTCCTCTAAGCATATTGTTAGCAAAATGTATCTTTGAGGTTAGAAGTGATTGAACCAAAAAGAGTTGGAGTATTTAATTTTGTGGGCACTTTAGACACAAGAAGACTTTCAAGGTAAAAGAAAAAAGAAGATCTAAATATTTGTGATCACAGCTTCTTGGACTGGTTTTTTGGAGACAAACTTTTACATTAGAGTTTGTCCTCATCATAGATGATTGGTTTTCGTGGCAACCAAATGCAAGGGGGAAGTTTAATGTACTAGCTTGGACAAGTAAACAGATTGATAGAAAAAAATTGTACATAATATTTAGTGAATTACTTTAACCAATTACTTTGTCAGAACAAAGAAGGAAAGATATAATTCAAAATCACTTGACTTAAAAGTATGAAAAAAAGAGTAATGGAGAGATTTGAGAGAAAACAGGATTGTTTTCTCTCCAGTGGAGTAATGGGTTCATGATCTTGTTTCTATCATTCTATATTCACAAACTATCAAGTGTGGCTCAGGACTAGAGGCTCCAGTTCGTAGAAGAATATATTTGCAGCAGATGTAGGTGATTTATAACCTTAGACAATCTATTTAAATCTGTTGAAAATTCTCCCGTACCTCTTTGAACAGTTTTTTTTTTTTTTTTTTTTTTTGCTTTTCCCAAGACTGCCCTTAATTAACAGCTTAAAATTTTGAGAGGTCATATGCAAACTCCTAGAGATTGCTGTTTGGTTGTGATTTTTGTGTGATTTTGTTTTTTAACTGCATTTCAAAGGTTGTGCAAATACGTTACAATTAAATATTTCCATCTAATTGTCCAATGCTCCTGGATCAGAGTCACTCCTTCTATCATTCTCAACCAACCCCTTCTCCAAGATTTATTTCGATTTACCACTTCCTTTATCACATGTGTACATTGAGTATTTTAGCTGTACTTGTCCCTTGCTCCGTTTTTCATTCATTCTATGTCTTTACTATTATTCCTCTCTGGTTTCAACTTCCAGATAGTCATTCTCTTAAACTGTCTGTTAATATTTTGAAAGGTTTATATACATTACATGGAGTTTCAATCCTGCACATACTTGAACTTATGTCAACTTCTATTTCTATAATTCATTCATCCGGAATAACAATTTGCAAGTCTGGAGACGTGAATCACCTAGACATGATTTTACTCTATCCATTTGGAAGATTAATCTTTAGTCAACAAAAAAGTTTAAGAATGGCTTAGAATATATTCCTAAATACCAATTTTTATAAATGGCTTAGTACAATGGTTTGTGATTATTTTATTTTACATGGGATAGTATTTTCTGTTACCTATATGTTTTGGAAAAAAGAAAACTAATAATTACTACTATAGAGGAATATGATACATATAGAAGACAGATTTTATGTTTGTCACAATTCTGATGAGTACCCATATTCAAGAATTAAAGTCATATTTCTTACTATGTTAGACAGACAAAGAAAACATAAAACAACTTATGATAAGGCAACTATTTGTGACTTTTTAAAATTTACCTCATTATGTGATGAAATTTACTTTATTAGCTAATGTTTGGGTTTGAAATATTGGAGGCTGATCTATTTAACACATTTCTGCAAGGCACCTATTGAACAACACAAAGGGTGGGTGATATTATTTCTAAACTTTAATCAATGGTTGAAACTGTTTGACATTAGTGCTGGATAAATAAATCAACTTTATTGTAATTTGCTCCCTCCACTTGAAAAATTGTAATGTCACTAAGTATCATCTACTTGTCAAATGTTATTTTGGCGAATGTGATTTTAAAAAGTTTATTTGAAAAGGAATATGCTTTCAGGAGATTAAATGTAGGTTATCATTGGATTGAGAATGACAACATCTTTATATTACAGAACCAAATTTTACTGAAGTACCAGTGTTTTGAAGCACTAAGGATCTTCTTAATGTTTTTTCTGAATTATATTTGACCTCTAAGTCAAGCTTTGCTAGCCTTGGTAGACCAATTATGGATCTATCGTTCCAGGAACTATTTTTTGGCCTACTTACGCTGGACTGAAATCTTTCATTAATCATTAGGAAAGGGGTATTAAAAATAATCTTGTGAAATTTGTGATCTTGCTCACTCATATGGGCTGGTAATCTGTAAATTAGAAATTTGAATTACAGTACTTTCTCTCAGATTTTTGAGCTCATCTTGTATTTCACAATTGCTTACTGCTAATTCCTATGTCTCAAGGAATTGGAGTCCTGAAATATTATACGAAATGTTGAATTACAGTACTTTCTCTCAGATTTTTGAGCTCATCTTGTATTTCACAATTGCTTACTGCTAATTCCTATGTCTCAAGGAATTGGAGTCCTGAAATATTATACGAAATGAGAATTTGAGATGAGTCTTCAATTACTTTCTGTTGGCATATTGCATGGGCCTAAGTGATAAGTCTGACCCTTCTTATCTGATGATGTGGATAACTGTGACCTGGGATCCTTGGATCCCTCGGTCCTGCAGGAAAATAATACCTTTTAGGCATAATATCAGCAAAATTTGGGTGTACTCAGTAGGAATGATTCAAAAATATGGAGAAAACAGTTTGGGACCAGTGAGTTAAAACAATAAACAGAGCAGCAGAGTAAAATCCCTTATAGATTAGAGGAAAACAGCATTGGTTTTTTTTATCATGTGAATTCAGATGACCAAGAACACTTAGAAGGTATCCCAAGTTAATACCGAAGATACTTCCTTGATACTTTTATATTCTAATATATATTCTAAACCTAATTATTTATATTCCCATTGTATTTATTGGAATAAATAAATATAAATGTATTTCTTAAATTATCAACGGATTCTAGTAAGTTTCACTGGGTAAAATATAAAATCAGCACATATAAATATAAAATATATAACTATATATAATATAATAAAAAGGCACATGTTTTGCATTGTTCTGTTGTTAGGATATCAAAGGCAACTCTGTTTTAAAGATTTATTCCATTATCTCTACCTCAGTGTTTGATAGAGTTAGGCCTAAAGATTTACCATTTGTAGATTTACAGACTGGAGGCAAAAGGCAACAATGTGATAAAAAAAAAAAAAACATTACCAATTTAAGGCCTAAAATCGAGGAGAAAAGTATGGACTTCTCCTGGAGCTATGGAAATATTTGGTGATATAAACACGGTAGGGTAAGTTCCTGCATGGTTGGAAGGTAGACAGACCAGGACATTAGGTAATCATGCATATGAACAATTTTTCACCTTTCTGGCTTTAGCTACTTTTGAATTGGTAGGTATAATAAACAATTATATTTTGATAAAATACCTTCTAGTCTGAACAGTTCTGTCTGAACTGTTCATCTCTCTATGATCCCTTGTAACTAAGATTAATTTTGTTGCAGTAAGACATTCTTTGCTGTCAGCGTAAGATATTCTGGTTGGTCTGTTCCTACATGGAAGAATGGGAAAGGGTCCGGGAGACATTTTCTGCCAGTAAGACATCATTTGGGAAATTTTAAGCTGCAGAAGTTTAGAAGTTGCACTTAAGCAAGGCTTACTTTGAATCCATTAGCTCCACAAAGCTAACTCAGTTCATAAGTAATTGAAAAGACATCACCTTTGGACCTAGCTATAAAGACTTCAAAGTATGATCAGGTTTAAAATGAAAAAGACTTAAAATAATCATTGACCAAAAAAAAAAGTTGTAATGGGAGCAATCGATTGAACAATATAAATTTTTTCCACTATACACAGAATTTTAGGGAAATAAGATCAATAGCATTGCTAGGAACAATAAAGTTTCATTGTTACAAATAGGCAACCAAAGATCTATTCCTATATTAAGATTGCATCATTAACTATTTAAATTTACAAGATAATACATGCTTCAGCAGCACATCTACTCACATTACAACAATACAGAGAATAACATGGCACTTCCAAAAGAATGATATAGAAATTTGTGAAGTATTCTTCAGAATCAAGAAATGAAAAAAAGTTATTAAAAAATTGATTACATAGATACAAGTGAAACAATACATGTAATTCATAGAATAAAAAGTTTGTCTTCAGTGTATTAAATCTTCACCTTAGAAAGGCCTTTACATAGCATAACCTTTACAAAACTTTTGAAATTAGATAACATTGTCATTTTATCCCAAAGAAATAAAATACTATAAGGACCTAAGAAAAAAAGAATCTTAAACTGTTTCTATATGGAATGCAATCGGAAAGGACACCTTTATTAATGAACCTATATACTATAAATCAATATAGAATTCAAAATATTATATTTGGAGAGAATGAAATAGATTATGGACATTATACAAAAAGAATACAGACTATTTTAAAATAAACTTTTTTAGACAAGCACCAGAATTATCTTTAGTTTCTGTACTACTCATTTCAACAGATAAGTTAAACCTATTTCTGATTTAAAAAAATTACAAACTCTGCAGAAATCATTATAGATATATACAAACAACTCTTGAATGCATTTTGATATCAAAGTCAGGCAATTCACTTGGAAGAATACCATGGAATCCATGAATTTTTACAGTAAGATGAAAACATGTGGCTTTAAAAAAACAAGGAATTTAAGTAGTCATACAAAGGACTTCTATTTTACTACTGCATTATACTTTTTTTTCTAATGTTGGGCAACAATAAATAATGGACCTATTAGAAAGCTTTTATACCTCATATGTTCAATAGTGAGTCCTTTTATATTATATCATGTTATTTTTGTTTATGGCCTTAAGAAGAAATTTACTACCATGAATTTCTGACAGGACAGTATCATCAATGTATATCTTGCTTCTATACTCTCTGTTTTAAATTACTGTCTAAGTATGTGCATTAGATAACTATAGAGGAAAAAGAAGCCACACTGGTGGCTTTTGTCTTTAATCCTAGCTAATAAGAAAGATGAAATCTGAGGATTGTGGTTTGAAACCAGAACAAGCGGGAAAAAAAGTCCATTCGAATCTGATTTGAAAGTAACCAGCAAAAGGTAGAAATGGAGCTGGGGTACAAGCAGTAAAATGCTAGCCTTGAGAAAACTAAAACAAAAAAATAACAAATTCTGGGACAGAGCCAGGCCTTCAGTTCAAGCCTTAGTATTAGCACCAAACAAATGAATTAATGAATTAAAATAAATTAAGTGGTCACATGTGGAGAGGCAAGTAAAATGAAACATGCATGGTGATTAGATTGTGTATTATTTTGTAATAAGGAAAACTATCATTTGTACTAATCACTAATATTTGATTTGAACTTTTTTGTATAATAAACTGAATGTATATGTGTGTGTACATGTGCGCACATATGTGTATGTGTATATGTGTGCGTGTGCTGATGCAATGTTGGTTGCCAATGTGGACGGGGTGAGGCTGAAAAGAGCAGTGTTGCAATGTTTTTATTTATCAGCGTTCTGTCATGTCATTTCATTGGAACCACCCTTCTGTACGTATATTTTTCAAATAATAATGTCATCATAATCAAAATATTTACAACATTAAGTTAGATAAAAGAGATCACTTTCAATTCTTTTTATATGTTAGGTAAGAAGATACAGATATAATTAGGTAGTAAGTTATTGAAAACAAGGGAAACAATGAAGTAAGGTTCCCTTCTGTCCACATCCCCTCCAGCATCTGTTGTTGTTAGAGTTCTTCATTTTTGCCATTCTAACTGGGGTGAGGTGGTATCTCAATGGTGTTTTGATTTGCATTTCTTTTATGGCTAAGGATGTTGAGCATTTCTTCATGTGTCTATTGGCCATCCTTCTTTCTTCTTCAGAGAAGTTTCTCTTTAAGTCTTTAGAGCACTTATTTATTGAGCAGTTGTTTCTTTGAGGATTTGTTGTTGGGAGATTTAATTTTTTGTGTTCCAAGTATATTTTAGATATGAGACCCTTGTCTGTTGTATGGCTAGTGAAGAAATGAACCCACAGATCTATAGCCATCTAATCTTTGATAAGGGAGCTTAAACAGTATAATGGAAGAAAGACAGCCTCTTCAGTAAATGGTGCTGGCAAAATTGGTTAACTACTTGTAGAAAACTAAAGCTACATTGTTGGTGGGAGTGTAAACTTATTCAACCACTTTGGAAAGCAGTATGGAGGTTCCTCAAAAGACTCCACATAGAACTCCACTATGACCCAGCCATCCCACTTTTGGGCATTTACCCAAATGATCACAAACAAGACCACACTAAAGCTACCAGCAGAACTATGTTTTTGCAGCATTATTTACCATAGATAAGATATGGAACCAACCCAGATGCCCCTCAGTAGACGAATGGATCAAGAAAATGTGGTATATATTCCCAATGGAATTCTATGCCTCCATCAGAAAGAATGACATTGCCCCATTTGTTAGGAAATGGAAAAACTTGGAAAAAATTATATTAAGTGAAATAAGCCAGGCCCAAAGAAACACAGGTCCCATGGTTTCCCTTATTTGCAATATCTAGTATAAGTATGAGTCAAGTGGAAAAGCTCAGATAATGTGATGTTAGGAAAATGAACCCTTAGATATGTATTTTAATGCTTTTTTTCTTTCATGCATTTGTTTCTAATGCATTTATAAGATTATCTCTTTGTTGCTTGGTATGTCCCTCCACCACAGTATAACCCCTGTTTCATTATATATGATGTCAGTATAACTTGTGGAGGAGATGGGGAAAAACAAGTCGTTTAAGGATACAGGTGGACCTGTTGCAACAATGAGAAATACAAGTTGTCATGTCGATAACGAGCTTTACAACGTTGGTGCAGAGGATTGGGTGGCGGGGTGGAGAGGGAGGCTGGGAAGGGATGTGAAGGGTAAACAAAGGAGGAGGCTGCAATGCTTGATAAGAAATGTATGCATTATCCTGCCCATGTAATTGTAACCCCTCTGTACAGTATGTTCACAAAAAAAAATTAAATTAAATTTAAAAAAAACAGGCAGGAGTTGCTATCCTAATAGCAGATAAAATAAACTTCATATTAAAATTACTTAGAAGAGATAAAAAGTTCCCTACATACTAATTGAGGGATCTCTCCTTCCGGAGGATATTACAATTCTAAATCTATATTCGCCAAGCAACTGAGCACCCAAATTTATACAAGAAACACTACTTTCCCACAAATCTCATATGGATCCAAAGACATTCATTGTTTTAGGGACTTTAACACACCACTATCCCCACTGGATGCATCAACTTGGCAAAAACTCAACAGAGAATTCGCAGACCTAAACAACTGCGTAGATCAACTAGATTTAACAGACATCTACCGAATATTTCACATAGCAGTAACAGAATACATGTTCTTCTCAGCAGCCAATGGAACATTTTCCAAAATAGATCACATTTTAGCTCACAAAGCAAACTTGTCGAAATTTAGCAACATTGAAGTTATACCTTGCATTCTCTCACACCACAAGGGAATAAAATTAGAACTCAACACCAAAAGCCATCAAAGAAAGTCCTGTGACACATGGAGGCTGAAAAACACACTTTTGAACCACCAGTGGGTCATGGAAGCAATTAGAATCGAAATTCAAGTGTTCATGATATTCAACAAAAATGAGCACACAAACTACCAACTCCTCTGGGACAGAGCAAGGCAGTACTCAGAGGCAAGTTTATAGGTCTGAGTTCCTACATCAATAAATTGGAGAGATCTGAAACCAATAATTTAAGGACACAGCTAAGCCTTCTTGAAAAAGAGCGGCAAGATAAACCCCAATCTAGTAGATGGAAAGAAATTAAAATTAAATCAGAATTTAATGAATTAGAATCCAAAAAATCCCTAGAAAGAATCAACAAAACAAAGAGACAGTTCTTTGAAAAAATTAACAAAATAGACAGACCTTTAGCTAGTCTTATCAGAAAAAGAAGAGAACACACCCAAATAAATAAACTTAGAGATGAGAATGGAAACAACACCAGAGAAACAACCAAGATTCACAACATTATAGGGGAATACTTCTCAAAACTTTATGTTAATAAGTTTGAGAACTTGGCAGAAATGGACCTTTTCCTAGCAAATATTGACATGTCAAAACTAAACCAAGATGAGTTAAACCATCTTAACAGACCCACATCAAGCATTGAAATAGAAACAGCAATAAGAGGACCTCCCAGCTAAGAAAAGCCCAGGACCAGATGGTTTTACAGCGGAATTCTACAAGGCCTTCAAAGCAGAGCTCACACTAATACTACTCCAACTCTTCAATGAAATTGAAAGAGAAAGTTCACTACCGAATTAATTCTATGAAGCCTTAATTACCCTTATCCCCAAACCAGGCAGGGAATCATCAAAGAAAGATAATTATAGACCTATATCCTTCATGAAAATTGATGCAAAACTTCTCAACAAAATTTTGGCCAATCAACCTCAACAATTCATCAAAAAAATTCATAACCCACTATGAAACAAGATTCATTTCACGGATACAAAGCTGGTTCAATATACACAAATCAATTAATATAATTCATCATGTCAACAAGAGCAAGGATAAAAATCACATGGTTATCTCAATAGATTCAGAAAAAGCATTTGACAAGATCCAACACCCCATTATGATGAAGGTTCTGGAAAAATTAGGAAATCATGGAACATTCCTCAATACAATAAAGGCTTTATATGATAAACCTACAGGCAGCCTTATACTCAATGGTGGAAAACTAAAGCCATTTCCTCTAAACTCAGAAATGAGAGAAGGATGTCCACTCTCTCCAGTTCTCTTCAATCTAGTATTAGAATGCCCAGCTACAGCAATAATACAAGATGCAAACATAAAGGGGATCCAAATAGGGAAAGAAGTAAAACTCGCCCTCTTTGTAGATGACATGATCTTGTATTTAAAGAATCCCACGGATTTCATTCCCAAAGTACTCAAGGTGATTCAAAACTTTGGCAAAGTAGCAGGGTATAAAATTAACCCTCAAAAATCAATGAATTTTCTATATGCCAACAATGAGAAAAGTGTGGCTGAAATTAGGAAAGCAACTCCATTCGTAATAGCCCCACCAATAATAAAATATCTAGGAATTAACTTAACCAAAGATGTGAAGGACCTCTATGATGAAACTTTAAAATCCTGAAAAAGGTATCAAAACAGAACTTAGAAATTGGCCAAAAATCCCATTCTCTTGGATTGGAAAGATCAACATCCTGAAAATGGCAATACTTCCCAAGGCTATCTACAAAATCAATGAAATACCTATCAATATTCCAACCTCATTCTTCAATGAATTAGAAGAGGCAATCAAAAATTCATATGAAGAATAAAAGACCCCAAATAGCAAAAAAAATACTTAACAGAAAGAATAATGCTGGAGGAATATCAATACCAAATTTCAAACTCTACTACAAAGCCATAGTAATCAAAAAATCTTGGTACTCGCACCAAACAGACCTCAGGACCAATGGAATAGAATTGAAAACCAAGAAATGAACCTACAGAGATATAGCTATCTAATTTTCGATAAGGGAGCTACAAAAATAGAATGGAAGAAAGACAGCCTCTTCAGTAAATGGTGCTGGCAAAATTGGTTAACTAATGTAGAAAAATAAAGCTAAATCCTTATATATCACCCTGCACCAGAATCAACTCCAAATGGATCAAAGACCTCGGAATCAAAGCAGACACTCTAAAACATTACAGGATGGAATAGGAGAAACCCTAGCTTTCCATGGCCCTGGCCAAAATTTTCTTGATGTCTTTTTAAACGAATGTATTCACAAGTTGGAGACTCTTTAATTCATGCTTAGGTCTTGTTGTCTAAGATTTTTTAACCTTTCGTTTCTAACATTAATGATAGGTCAGACTGTGTTTTTGGGTATTTGAAAGATAAAATATTTATCTGGGGTCAAAGGTGATTTTTATATCAGTCTTCCTTTAATAGCATTTTAAAGTAGTAAATTTCTCTCAAAATGTTGGGTATAAAATCAATCAAAATATGTCTCATGGTAATCAACTTAGATGAGCTACAATGTGGAAATGATTGGTCCATAAGAACTGCAGTCTGTTTCCATCAGAATTGGGGAGGTCATTCTTTCAGTAAGACTGAGTGAACAAGAGATGTGGTCCCCAGGCAGTGCAGTGTTGAGTCATGGGTAGAATATGATTTCTTCTATTTTGAGCTAGAAATCAAGAACGATATAGTCTAGCAGTTCCTTTCACCAGGGAAATGTAAATTGATTATGACCTTGGAGATTTCATATTACAGTTACCTATTTTCTAATGAAGTGAAATAATATTAGAGTTTACACAATAATTCTCAGAAATTTTCCTTGAATTAGTAGCCTAAGTGCTGGTATTTTAGTCGTAAAATAGAATGAATTTATTTGATACAGTGTGAGATGTTTAATTTGAATCTATGTTTTGAGTTGTTCCTCACTTTTCCTTTTGTTTCTTTCACTCAATTTCTTATCTAAAGTGCTGAGAAACCAATTCTTTCTCAAGATAGTCAAGGTGAACATTGTTTATTCCAAACAATGTCAGTAATATTTAAACACTTTCCTATCTCTGAATGGTATACAAATGCTAAATGCTGAAAAGGGTCTTTTTATTTTCACAGCAGT
Organism: Dipodomys spectabilis; assembly: GCF_019054845.1. Lineage (NCBI taxonomy): Eukaryota > Metazoa > Chordata > Mammalia > Rodentia > Heteromyidae > Dipodomys > Dipodomys spectabilis. The sequence continues at coordinate 753,110 of NW_024871363.1, forward strand.
CCTTGGCATACACAGACGGTTCATTAAATATATGAAGATACTATAACTACAGATGCTTGTCAGGAGGAGAAAAACCTAGTATTAATTGTTTGACAGAGGCTTCCCTTCTAGAGAAACAAATACGCTGCTTGATGCAGGATTACACAAAAAAATATTGCTAGGGTATCCTAAACGATCATCATTACTACAGAGTTCAGAGAGATGAATTGACCTCCTGAATAATTTACTTTTTCATCAACTAAAAGCAGGCTCCTGAAAAGAGAGTAGACTTTAGAGAAACATGATGAGTTGTATGTAAATAGGTGTTTAATTGATTTTGTTAATTTGTGACCTAATACAGGGAAGTAAAGTACAGCAAGGTAAAAAAATAAAGAACTTCACATTGAAGTGCTCATATGTGTGTGTGTGTGTGTGTGTGTGTGTGTGCGCGCGCGCGCGCACGTGCATGTGCATGTGCACGCTCATGGGAGTATACGCACGCACATGTGCATGTGCTCATGCATGCATTCATCATTCTGGAGGCTTGATAGTGCCTGGGCACTGTTCCTAAGATTCTGTTCCCAAGGATAGTGGTCTACCACTTGAGCCTCTGCTCCACTTCTGTTTTTTTGGAGATAATGGCATATATTTTCATGATTGACCTGGCTTGGAACAGTGGTCTTCAGATCTCAGCCTCCTGAGTAGCTAGCTATGCTGATTCAGCCTCTGAATATCTAGTTAAAATTCTGCCTGTCCTCTATGCTTCACTGCTCTTTTATTCTTTTCCTGAGGTAATCCCAAGCCTAATACATATGTATTTCTAATGGCTTTAAAAATACTGTTACTGCTTGGCACTAGGGGCTCCCATCTGTACTCTTTAACTACTTACGAGGATTGAGAAAAGAACCCAGGCCAAACTTTTAGTGGATTTCTTTCTCAACCTATAGCTCGGTGCATTGGATCATTTCCACCATCCTGCACTATCTACAGGCTAAGATTGTAAGGACTGCAGAATCCAGGCCAGCCAAGGTAGGAAGCTAGACAAGTTGGTGTGCAATTCTGGTGCCATTGATGATGGGAAGTCTAAAAGGACAGATCAGGTGCATGTTCTTGTGGAAACAGAACAACTATCCTGAAATTAACCACTGATATGACGCCGGCCTAGCAAGAACAATACCCCAAGTTGAAATCCCCACAATTTCCCACAACCAAAATAAGTATATACATTAACATCAAAAACTTAGTACAATCTGTCCTTTGCTATACTATCAGCTTTATCTGATTATCATATGATGTGACAGAATAGTTTCTTCATTAAACTTAAGATATATTTAAAAAGACATAGAAAACTTTTTCTCAATTATTAAATGCAAACAATTGGCAAATTGCCTCATTTCTTACCTATTTGACTACCACTATAAATTCTTCTTACGATTATTAATAGTAGTAATATATTCTGATGTATTACTTTATTTTGTAACAGTTTTTAAAAATTTTGCTTCTCTGCTGAAGTTTAAGTATTTAAATAGCATCATCAAATTATATTCCTTAGGTTCTTAAGGCAGTTTTTTCACAAAGTTTTAATCAATGGCTTCTAAGAATTCTTAATTGGTACATTATTTGGTTTATTTTAATTTCAATTTAATTTTATTATAAAGGGAATGTACAGAGGGGTTATAGTTACATAAATATGGTAATGAGTACATTTCTTATAGAAGGAACATTGTTATCTCTTCCATCGATTATTTTACACTCAAAAAAAGAACTACTGATGGTTTTGCTGTTGCTATTGATCTATCGGTACTTTTGCTTTCTTGTTCATGCATTCTTTATTATAAAATTGATATACAGAGGATGTACAGTTACTTAAGTCAACTAAACAGTAGACTTCATTTTATTTTCTAAATTTCAAATTTTGAACTTAATTATTTTCTTTTGTTTCTTTAGGGTAATTCTTTTTTCAAAGTTGTAAAATTTAATTTTGCTTGATTTTTACACATGTAAATTATTAGACACGTATATTTTGCTTTTAAAATATTTAACATGTGAATATTTGAAAATTATTTTCTTAATTTTTATATGGTTGGTGAATTTAAATATATTTATTTTCTTATAGTTCTAAACATATTTGTTCAGGTAAAAAATACTTACTGTATTTTCAAGAAGCACATACTTTATTAAGATAGCTTTCATTACCTGGTCACTTTTTGGAAATCTTTGTACTGGAATTAAAAAAAAATATGTTTGATCTGGGCATAGTGATTAGTGGCTTCCATTAATTAGCTATGGTGGGAAATGTAAATAGGGTTTGTAATTCGGGAGAGACTGAGAAACTATGAGACCTTCCTTATTATAAAAATATTCAGAGTGAAATGATTATAGGTATAGCCATCCATAACGAGATATAGAGCACCTGGTTATCACATTCTAAATATTTAGTTAAAACACAAGTAACATCAGCCTTTTGTCAAAATAAAAGGATACAAGTTTCAAAATTTTTATTATTTAAAACTTATTTTAAAAGGTTCTCATGTCTTCTATTTCTTAATTTTCAATTTATTTAATCTATAGGAATTTAAGTATATAGTGACTATTTTATTCCTACTAAACTTTTAAATACTATGAGCGATATTATGATTTCATATATTAACATACTTTTATTATTTGTGATAATTTCCTGTTTAATATGATAATATCAATATTCCAAATGTGTGAAATGGTGTGTGTATATGTGTATGCATGTGTGTTTATGTAGTTTTTTTGTATGTGTGCTTTTTTTGTACTTTATAATCCTTGGGAGATCCCACCATTGCTTCACATATGCTAGGCCAATGTTTTACCATTGAGCTATACTATCTAGTTATAATCCAAATAGTGTTTTAAATTATGACTTTTGAACTTTCATTCCTAGTATGTTTTTTTCAAAATTATATATGATAAAATGTGATACATCTTCTATCCACTCGTTCCTAGTATGTTTTTCAAAACTATATATGATAAAATGTGATCCATCTCTATCCACATTAGCTATTTTTTTTGTTATTTAGAATACTTCCACAGCCTTTCCACTTCCAAACTCTTGTGTCTGTTATTGACAAAGGTTTTACTTTGCTTCTTTTCTCTCTTTGTTCTTTTTCCTTTGAGAGTTTACCTATTTTTTCTCCTATATCTTTGGAAATTAATTATCATATCCCTATTAAAATTTCTTTACATTATAACATGTCTAGAATTTTCTATTTTATTTTTTCCCATTTTCTCTGACTTTCAGAACAAACTATTAGGTGGATTAGGAAGAAACTTGATTCAGGACAGTTTATTTTTCTCCTTCTCTTCTCTGACATCATTCTGTTTTTTTGAAACACAATGCCAGTGACAAGCAGATCCTATGTGGTCCATCATTCTTTGCCCTCTCACTCTCCTCTGCTGTACAGCTCAAGTTATCATTCAGCTTTATTGTGCTACAGCGTTATCTAAATCTTAACTCATTCCTACATTAATTTTAGTTGTTTCAAGCATTCTCTAAAAACATTTTTCTATATATAATATCTAGGATCTTGTGTTTTCACAAGGTGCAAAATATGAGTGACTATCAAACATCTAGATAGCTCTGTAGAATATTGGTCCACCAGCTCAATAAACTCGTATGTAAATTCAAGGAATACAGGTCTATAGGACAATCTTGTAAAATGGTGTAGCTTGAGCCTTCATACTAGCTTTGAATCTTATTACCATCTCAGCCTCCTGAGTAGCTAGGATTACAGGCATGAGCCATGGGCTCCTGGCCTACCTCAATCCTAATACAAAAACTTAAAATAAAAAAGATGATTATCAAACTAAATATGAGATGTAAAAACCTATAAAACATAAATGTAAAAATTCATGACATTGGATCCGTAAAGTTTTCTAAAAATTTGACATGGAAAGCATTAGTGGCTAAAGAAAAGGATTATATCAAGTGATAACCTTTGATAACTCATAGGACACTATAACAGAAATGAAAACATGTCCAACAGATAGAGGGCACATATTTGTTAATGCTACATTGTTAATGCTACAATGATTCTGAATCTTAAGTACTTTTTTGGGGGGGATCTGGTTGTGGGGCCTGAACTCTGGGCCTGTGCGCTGTCCCTCAGCTCTTCAGCTCACGGCTAGTGCTCTACAACTTGAGCCACAGCACCACTTCTGGATTTTTTCTTTTTGCTTATGTGGTGCCTAGGAATCAAACCTAGGGCCTCATGCATGCAAGGCAAGTGCTCTACCACTGAGCCGTCTTCCCAGCCCCTCTTAAGTAATTTTATATCTTCTAATTCTATATAAATTTTTTCCCGAATAGGATATTTCTTTAAAGAACATATATAAATTAATAGTCAATAAGACGAGTATATGAAATAAGCTCCTCTTTAGTATCTAAAAAAAAAAAAAAGAAAACTCACTAGTATGATCATAATATAAAAAGATGACACAAAATATAGTAATTCATTTGTGGAGAAATTGATCATAGTGATTGATTTTTATAATACTGCGATCATTTTAGCAAGCACATTTTCAAGTCTTCAAAAGGTCAAAGAGAATTGTAGAGGATCCATGCATGACATTTCTATGAATGTATTAAAGAAAAGTAAAATAAAACTTGTTTGGATAGGGAATGTAGTTCATTGAGAGTGCACATGAATAGTATGTGTGAGACCCTGGAAATAATCCCCAAAAACAAATTTTGAAAAGACATACTTTAGAGAATGTATGCTGGAAAAATTCCTGTAGCTGAATTTTTCTATTTTTATGTCTGTTCTAAAATTTACAGCATTCTATTTGAAGAAATGCAAGTTTGTGAAAATTAGGCTTTGAAAACCTATGAAGATACAATTCACTTCCAAAGCACTAAAATGTATATAGTAAAAGGAGATAGTATATTACAAGTGAATTACATGTCAGCAAAAAAAAAAAAAAACTATTGTTAAAAATTCGATAAGATATGTACTCATTATCTTGCCCATGTAATTGTAACCCCTCTGTACAGTATGTTCACAAAAAATAAATAAATAAATTACATTTAAAAAAATAAAAAAATTCTTCAAACAAAATGCAGATTATTACTTATAAAGATGTTTTCGGTGTTGGCTAAAAACTCTTTGTAAACTACAGCGTTTAAAACAAAGATGTGAATTCTGTATATTTTGAGAGTTTTTTGTCCATTTTTAGTTTATACAGAGATAACTCAATCAAACTGTGTATGTGATAACTGGAATACCTAGGAATTATGCACCACTTACAAATTATTGATAACCTTTTCTGGAAGTAACATTTAGCAAATGACAGAAGACCCAAATCTATGCATCTGCATTTTATGAAATCCATAGGTTACTTGCTCAGTCCAATTGCTTTTCTCTACTTTGCTAGGAAAAAGTTATTCTCAAGATAAGAGACAATAGCAGTGAAAAGAAACAAAATACACAATCATCTTGATTTATTTGTGAAAATAACAAATGAAATAAAACAATTCCACTTAAGGGACTCCAATATTATTATCTATGAAGATGTATCTGAATGCGAATATCCGTTGAATTTTTGAATTTTAATTTCTACGTACATATGAAAACTAGAAGAAGAAAACAAATATAGTCTTAGAGTCAACCAGCCTTGGAATAATTTTCTTAATTGTTTTGAAATTACAAAAGAATTGATATTCTTTTGTTTGGAAATCATTTAAAATGTTTATCACTTATTATAATTCAAATACCAAGCAAGAATAATTTTATATAATCTTTACAATTATCATTCTATTTCTATCGTAAAATATAATAAGAAACTATTCCCAATATATTATCTACCTATCATTATTCTTAATTCCTAATCATTACCTAAATATCTTAAACAAGCTAAATAGTCATATCTTCAATATATTCTATGTTTTACTTAATATTTTCCAGGGGGATGTATTCATGTTTCTAAGAAATGTTCACAGCAGTTAAAAGATGCTTTTGTGAAATTAATGTGATATATTTTGTTGTTGTGGGTGTTGTTTGCAAGTCCTGGGCATTGTCTCTAAGCCGTTTTATACTCAAGGTGAGCACTCTACAACTTGAGGAACAGAGCTAATTCCTGTTTTTAGTGGTTAATTGGAGATAAGAATCCAATATGTACTTTTCTGTCTGGGCTAGTTTCGAACACAATTCTAAGATCTCAGCAAACAGAATAGCTCAAATTATAAGCCTGAGTTTCCAGCAATTGGTATGATGATTTTTTTTTTAATTTTAATTATGTTTTAAGATGTTTGTTTCACTATAATATATATCATTCTACACATGAATTTAGATATATGTATATATTTCTGAAGACAGTTCTAAAAATGTATCTTTCTATAAATAACATATATATATATATATATATATATATATATATATTTATAAAAGACAGAATCCCTGAAAAACTGGTATGCTACTCTTTTTGACCTTTTTTCATTTCAAAGATATACAGTCTATTTTTCTAAAACTTTCCTAGATTAAAATAACTAATATTTCAATAGAAAGTAGAGTTATTACTTTCAAGGAAATTTTAGATATGCTGATGATATTGTATCATTTACAATATATCACTTGAAAAATTTCTGTTCAAACAGTTGAATATTTGTATGTAGTACCAGGGAGAGAGGAAGTTAATTCATATTGGTTAGGAATTTGCAATGCCTCAAAAATCTCTTCCATAACTTGTGATAAGCACATAGTCAAGCTATCTGATATGGTTTAGTATTTTTTGTTTCTTTATTTGTTCAAAATTTTAATATGGATGCATGCAAAGTGCTAACATTAAAATTATGAATCAAAAGACAAGAACAAAATCATAGAAACAAAACACACTTTCAATAATTAGCACTTATGATGCTAATAATAATTTTGTAGAAGATGATGATCACAGTGTAGCACGATAATGACAATGTTGGGATTGAAAAGGAAAAACCTTTAGACATCCTTGAAAGTAGATTTCCCACATTGAATACATAGTAATAGTCAACATTGGATTACATACAATAAGAATAACAAGAGGAGAGTTTCAATATCAAGAAATACAATCACATAAACAAGTAGAGACAGTAAAAACCCTAATGTTATTCCTGCAGTCTCAAATGAATATTGACTTTTCTTGTTGGAATGTTTTTAATAAAATCGATTATTTCCACATTTTGATGGACTAAGATACAGTTTTCAACTTAGTATGATTATTTCAAATAATATTCTCATGTAGATATTATTCAATAACCAATGACATTCAATAATATATTAAGAGTATGTTCTTCAATACAACTGGGAACACATGAAACAATTTACATAGTACCACTTAAATATCTGTAGTTGCCTTAAAAGGCACAAACCTTAGAGCCAGGAGGTAAAATTTATTTTTATTTCTGCATGAAACAATTTGGGACTTTACACCAATAAACTGAATTTGACTCTTTCCTTATTTGCAAGCTAAGGTGGAAAATGTAAAGATTCTTCACTTTTCTCTTTGCTTTCTCTAGAAGTCAACAAATATATTCTTCAATATTTCTAATAGATTACTCCGTTTACATATGATAAATGTAAGGCCAACCGTCATTGTAGTGAGTAAACAATGATACTGGAATTTGTGTCTGAGTTCTTCATTCTGTTTGCTCAGAAGGAGAGTAATTTGGTTATGGAGAGGAAGCATACTTTGTAAATGGTCGTTTTAGGAATAGGTGACAAGTGATGAATACTTGAAACAGGCTGGTGTCAGAGGCATAAAAATGGGTACATACAAATTATATTAGTGACAGAAACTGAGAAAATCTTGATCATTCATCTTATCTAATCTGCGCGAGCAGAAGGTTAAGAAGAAATCTGAAGTGCTTCCACATCTCTGGTTGGCAACTGTGTTAGTTATATTCTTGGTAATAAGGACTACAGGTGGAAATAATGGATTTAGAGGTAAAATTCTCTGATATTTCTAAAGTTTATGTTAAACAGATACAAAGAAAGGTCTGTTTAGACATCATCAAAACATCCAGTTTAGTATGTTGATGAATAAGACTATCAAGAAAATATGATCTGTGACATATCCTCTGAGTGACTATATATGACACTGCAAGTCAGAGAATATTCTTCAAATTTATGTAAATTGAAGGATGAGAAAGGATTGAGATGGATAAGGGATAATGGACTTCAAGGTGCATTGTATTAGCCATGAAATGTGGCTTAGTGTTAGACTGTTTGCCTTGCATATGTGAAGCCCTGTGTTTGATTCCTCAGTACTACATAAACAAAAAACCTGGAATTGGCACTATGACACAAGCAATAGATTGCTAGCATGAGGAAAAGAAGCTCTAGGACATTGCCAAGGCCCTGAGTTCAAGCCCCAGAACTAGCTAAAAATAAAAAGATGCATTGTATTAAGCTGGGCACTAGGAGCTCACGCCTTTTGTCCTAGATGCACAGGAGGCTGAGGATTGAGGGTTGAAGCAAACCCTGGCAGGGAAGTCTGTGAGATTCTTATCTCCAGTTAAATCTCAGAAAATTCTGAAAGTGCTGCTGTGCCTCAAGTGGTAGAGTTCATGTATTCATCCAAAGGAGTTCAGGGACAACACCCAGGATAAGAGTCCAAACCTCAGGAGAGAAAAAGAAAAAAAACTCACTAAAAACTATTCATAAACTGCTTTGTCAAACAGCAAATCCTATTCAACTAATTAAAGTTAATTAAAAAATATTATTAGAATAATATATGAATCATTTTGGGAACAAGATATAGATGGAATTGAAAGGTTGTTTACAGGGGACAAAATAAATTTTATACACCCAGTTTGATTTGAAATTTGTTCTTCAGTCTTCTTACATCGTTTATGAAATTGAAAATATTGCCAGTTACTGCTTAATTTCCTTGAGGAACAGATTGTATTATGCTGTCTTTTCATACAAAACCATAGAGGTGATTTTTTTGCCTCTTCTGTTTTTTCTTAATTGTGAAAATACCTTACAGAATGGTTACAATTACATGGCCAAGGTAATGAGTAAATTTCTTATCAAACGTTGTTGCCTCCTCTTTTGTTTCCCCTTCCCATCCTTTCCCATCTTTCCCCTAGCCAAAGCTGTACATTTCGTTTTTCTACATAAAGTCTTGTCATCTCATTGCTGCAATAGGTCCACCTGTATCCATATTTAAACAATCTATTTTTTCTCTCCAACTTACAAATTAAAACAACATCAAATACAGTGAAAGCAGGGGTTATATCCTGGAGGAAGGACATACAAAGCAACAAAGGAATCATCTTATACATATGTTAGAAACAATTACAAGAAAGAAAAAAATCATTTAAATCCTTATCTTGGGGTTCATTTTGCGTAACATCAATTTATCTGACCTTTTCTGCTTGTCTCTGAAATATATTAGTTATGGCAAATAAGGGAAACCATGGGACCTATGTTTCATTGGGCCTGGCTTACTTCACTTAATATAATTTTTTCCAAGCCTTTCCATTTCCTAACAAATTGGGAAATGTCATTCTTTCTGATAGAGGCATAAAATGCCATTGTATATATATACGATATTTTCTTGATCCATTCATATACTGAGGAGCATATGGGTTGGTTCCGTATCTTAGCTTTGGTAAATAATGCTGCAATAAACATAGTTGTGCTGATACCTTTGTTTGTGATCATTTGGATAAATGCCCAAAAGTGGAATTGCTGGGTCATAGGGGAGTTCTATGTTGGGTCATTTGAGAAACCTCCATACTACTTTTCAAAGTGGTTGAACAAGTTTACACTCCTACCAACAATGCAGTAAGGTTCCCTTCTGTCAACATCCCCTCCAGCATCTGTGATGATTAGAATTCGTGAGTATAAACATTCTAGCTCAGATAGGTGGTATCCCAATGTTGTTTTGATTTGCATTTCTTTTATGGCTAGGGAGGTAGAACTTTTCTTCATGTGTCTATAGGCCATCCATCTTTCCTCTTCAGAGAAGTTTCTCTTTAGGACTTTAGCACACTTATTTATTGGGCAGTTGTTTCTTTGAGGACTTGGGGGATTTACTTTTTTTGAGTTCCAGGTATATTGTATGACTATTGAAGATCATTTCCCAATCCATGGGCTTTCTATTGATCTTACTAGCTATGTGCTTTGCCATGCAGAAGCTCTGCAATTTCATGCAATCCCATTTGTCCACCTTTCTTTGATTTGATGTGTTTCTGGGTCTCTATTAAGAAAATTTCAGCCTGTGCCAAGGAGACTTAGGGTATCTCCTATTCTATCCTGTAATGTTTTCAGGCTGTCTGCTTTGACTCCGAGGTCTTTGATCCATTTGGAATTGATTCTGGTACAGAGTGATATATAAGGATCTAGCTTTAATTTTCTACAAGTAGTTAACCAATTTTGCCTGCTCCATTTACTGAAGAGGCTGTCTTTCTTCCATTCTATTTTTTTCCCTCCCTCATCAAACATTAGGTGGCTATCGATTTGTGGGTTCATTTCTGTGTTTTCAATTCTATTCCATTGGTCCTGAGGTCTTTTCTTATGCCAGTCCCAAGCTGTTTTGATTAGTATGGCTTTGTAGTAGAGTTTGAAATTTGGTATTGATATTCCTCCGGCACTGTTCTCTCTGCTAAGGATCGCTTTCTCTATTTGCTGTCTTTTACTATTCGATATGAATTTTTGGATTGTCTCTTCTATTTCCTTGAAAAAATGAGGTTGGAATATTGATAGGTATTGCCTTGAATTTGTAGATAGCCTTTGGATGTATTGCCATTTTCATGTTTGTGATCCATCCAATCCAGGAGCATGGGAGGTATTTCCACTTCCTAAGTTCTGTTTTGATTTCCTTTTTCAGGTTTTTAAAGTTTTCATCATAGAGGTCCTTCACTTATTCGGTTAATTCCTAGGTAATTTATTTTTGGTGGCGTTATTATGAATGGAGTTGCCTTCCTGATTTCACCCATGCTTTCCTCATTGTGGTCATACAGAAAAGCCATTGATTATTGAGGGTTAATTTTATACCCTGCTACTTTGCAACAGTTTTGAACCATCTTCAGTAATTTGGGAGTAGAGTCTGGGATTCTTTAAATAGAAAATCATATGGTCTACAAATAGGGAGAGTTTTACTTCATATTTCCCTATTTGGATCCCTTTTATGTTTTTTTTGGGGGGGGGGTCCAGTCGTATGGCCTGAACTCTGGGCCTGGGAACTGTCCCTCAGCTCTTCAGTTCAAGGCTAGTCCTCTACCACTTGAGCCATTGAGCCACTTCCATCTTTTTTTCTTTTTGCTAATGTGGTGCTGAGGAATCAAACACAGGGCCTCACGAATGCTAGGCAATCACTCTACCACTAAGCCACCTTTCCAGCCTCTCCCTTTTATGTTTACATCATGTCGTATTCTTGTAGCTAGACATTCTAATATTAAATTTAAGAGAAGTGGAGTGAGTGTACATCCTTGTCTTGTTCCTGAGTTAAGAGGAAATGGCTTTAGTTTTTTTCCATTAATTATAATGCTGGCTGTAGGTTTGTCATATACAGCCTTTATTGTATTGAGGAATGTTCCCTGGATTCCTAATTTTTCCAGAACCTTCATCATAAAGGATTTGTTGGATTTGTCAAATGTTTATTCTGCATCTAGTGAGATAACTATGTGGTTATCCTTGCCATTTGTTGATGTAATGAGTTATATTAATTGACTTGTGTATATTGAACAAGATTCACATCCCTGAAATGAATCCTGTTTGATTGTGGTGTATGATATTTTGGATGAATTTTTTATGTCGACTGGTCAAAATTTTGTTGAGAAGTTTTGCATCAATGTTCATCAAAGAAATGAGTCCATGGTTCTCTTTCTTTGATGAGTCCCTGCCTGGTTTTTGGATGAGAGCTATGATGGCTTCATAGAATGATTTTTGTAGTGAACTTTCTCTTGCAATTTCATTGAAGAGTTGGAGGAATGTTGGTGTGAGCTCTGCTTTGAAGGCCATGTAGAATTCCGCTGTAAATCCATCTGGTCCTGGGCTTTTCTGAGATGGAAGGTTTCAATGCTGTTTATATTTCAATGCTTAATATGGGCCAGTTAAAATGTTTTAACTCATCTTGGTTTATTTTCGGCATGTCGATATTTGCTAGGAAAAGATCCATTTCTGCCAAGTTCTCAAACTTATTAGCATAAAGTTTTGAGAAGTATTCCTTATAGTATTCTGAATCTTGGTTGTTTCTGTGATGCTGTTCCATTCTCATCTCTGAGTTTATTTATTTGGGTGTGTTCTATTTTTTTTGATGATTTGCTAAGGGTCTGTCAATTTTGTTAATTTTTTCAAAGAACCAACTCTTGTTTTGTTGATTCTTTCTATGTTTTTATTTTGGATTCTAATTCGTTTAATTCTGATGTTATTTTAATTATTTCTTTCTATCGACCGAATTGGGATTTATCTTGTTGCTCTTTTTCAAGTAGGTTCAGGTATCTCATTAAATTGTTGGTTCCAGATCTCTCCAATTTATTGATGTAGGAATTCAGAGCTATAAACGACTCTGAGTACTGCCTTTGTCGTGTCCCAGAGGAGCTGGTAATTTGTGTCATTTGTGTTGAATATCATGAATATTTGAATTTCCTTTCTAAGCTCTTCCATAACCCTCTGGTGATTCAACAGTGTGTTGTTCAGCTTCTATGTGTTACAGGACTTTCTTTGGTGAATTTTGGTGTTGAGTTCTAATTTTATTCTCTTGTGGTGTGAGAGAATGCAATTTAAAACTATAATGTTTCTGAATTTGGACAAGTTTGCTTTGTGACCTCAAATGGGGTCTATTTTGTAAATGTTTCTGTATGCTGATGAGAAAAACATGTATCTGATGCTGCTGGGTGAAAAATTATTAGATATCTGTTAAATTTAATTGATCCATATAGGTGTTTAGATCTGCAGTTTCTCTGTTGAGTTTTTGCGGAGTTAATCTACTTAGTGTGGATAGTGGTGTGTTAAAGTCCCCTACTATTAATGTCTTTGGATCCATGTGAGCTTTGAGGGAAAGTAGTGTTTCTTGGATAAATCTGGGTGCTCTGTTGTTTGGTGAATAGATATTTAGTTCTGTAATATCCTGCTGAATGGGAAATCCCTTAATTAGTATAAAATGACCTTCTTTATCTCTCCTTACTAATTTTAATTTGAAGTCTATTTTATCTGATATTAGGATTGAAACTCTCACTTGTTTATGGGGGCCATTTGCTTGGTAGATTTGTTACAGCCTTTCACTTTCAAAATGTGTTTTTTTTTTCATGGGAAAATTGTGACTCCTGAAGGCAGCAGATAAAAGGATCTTGCTTTTTAAACCAACTTGACTGTCTATGTTGCTTAATTGGAGAGTTAAGTCCATTAATGTTGAGAGTTAGGACTGAGAGATGTTTGGGAGTTCCTGCCCTGTTGTCCACCTTCTGGGGACTGCGGCAACTAGGTTCTTTCTATGGTTCTTGGATTCTCAGTTTGGGTGCTGTTTCTTGGCCTTTATTGTGATCTTGTTGGTTTTCTATGTGTAAGACATCTTTAAGTATCTTTTGTAGGGCTACTTTGATGGAGATATATTGTTTCAGATTTTCTTTGGTATGGAAGGTTTTTCTTTGACCTTCGATTTTAAAAGAGAGTGTAGCTGGGTACAGTATTCTTGGTTGATAGTTGTTTGTCTCTAGGGCATGGCATACATCATTCAAGGCTCTTCTTGCTTTAATTCCCTCTGTTGACAAATCTGAGGGGATTCTAATTGATTTCCCTTTATAGGTGATTGATCTTTTCTCCTTGACAATTTTAAGGATCTTTTCCTTGGTCTGAATTGATACTGTGCAGATTATAATGTGGCAGTGCCATGTCCTGTTCTGGTCTGGTATATTTGGGGTTCTAAAAGCTTCTTGTATCTCTATAATCCTATCTTTTTGCATGTTTGGGAAGTTCTCTGCTAGGATCCTGTTAAACAAATTTTCTAGACCATTAACTTCTGTTTCTAGGTGCTCCTTTACAAACATTATCCTCATATTAGACCTTCTGAAGGTGTCTTCCAAATGTTGAATAGATCTATCCCTTATTCCTTGGATTTGTCTTGGATAGTTGTATGTCATTTCTCTATAATATCTAGGCTGTCTTCAATCTCCAAGATTCTATTTTCTGCATGGTTTAACCTACTGTCATGACTTTCTACTTTGTTTTTAATTTCTTTTCCTTCTAGTTGGTCAGCTTTGATAGCTTCAAATTCTTTGTTGGAGCTTTCTTTTAGATTTTGTATGAACTTATTTACTTCCTTAATTTGGTGTTCAGTGTTTATTTTCAAATGACTCAGTTGATTGGTTTTGGTTTCCTTCGTTTCCCATTCCTTCTGGCAGGCTCTATTCAGGATTCCATTTGTGGTCTCCCTGAATTCTTTCAGCTGTCTCTTTATGGATTCCATGAATGCCTCTCTTGATCTTTGTGTATTCTCATCCCGCTCTCACAATTGCTTTATTACTCTTTGATTAGCTTCCTCATGTTCATGCAATTCCTGTAGCTCTCTTTGACTGTTCTCAGCGTGCTCACACAAAACCTGTGTTTCTCTTTTTCTGTTCTCATTCTCCTCGTGCAATCTCTGTGTTTCTCTCTGATTGTTCTCAGCCTGCTTATGCAATTCCTGTATTTCTTCTTAACTGTTCTCAACCAGCTCATGCACTTCTTGTACCAATCTTTGAGTAGCTTCTGCACTCTCATGAGATTCCAGTATTAATCTTTGGTTTGCCTCTCTCTCTCTCCCTATCATGCTCACACTGAGTTCTTTGAAGGTTTTCAATCTTTTCATTCACTATTTTTACCAGTAGTGTTTGTACAGATTTTTAGGAACTGTCCTTTGGATTATTCACTAACTATTCTGTCATCTGATTATCTAAGTGGGAGTTCAGATACCTGGACTTGCCATTTTTCTTATGTTTTTCTGGCTTTTCCTGCTCATTTGTTATGCAAGTAACACCAATTTTGTGTTAGAACATAAGGCAAGCATCAAACAAAGTTCTGTAGTTGCCCAGTCAAAAAGCTGCGGACACAATATAGTTAAACAGATACAATCTATTCAACATCAAACAACTGAGGATTAATAGGCTAAGAACAGCAAAGAAAAAAGTGGCAAACCAGAAATTATTAAGTATAGGGAGAAATGTGGGGAAAAATAGGATTAGAGGGAGGTGGAGAGGTAAGATGAGAGTGAATTTAACCAAGTCCTAATCTCAGAGAGGGAAATGGATTGGACAGAATGATAGGAGAGACATTAAGAAAAAAAAAAAAAACAAGAAAAAATGGAAAAACAAAAATTTAAATTTGAAAAGTGAAACATTAAAAATTATGTAAGTTATATATGATATTGAGAGAAGAAAAGGATAGGATGAGAGGAAGGGAGGGATAGAAAGGAGACACGAAAAACACAAGACCACAGTAAAACCACAAGACCACACTAGAGCTACAAGCACGACTATGTTTATTGCAGCATTATTTACCATAGCTAAGATATGGAACAAACCCAGATGTCCCTCAGTAGATAAATGGATAAAGAAAATGTGGTCTATATACACAATGGAATTCTATGCCTCCATCAGAAAGAATGACATTGCGACATTTGTTAGAAAATGAAAAGACTTGGAAAAAATTATATTAAGTGAAGTAAGCCAGGCCCGAAGAAACATAGGTCCCATGGTCTCCATTATTTGCAATAACTAGTATATGTCTGAGTCAAGCAGAAAAGGTCAGATAAATTAATGTTAGGGGAATGAACTCCAAGATAAGTATTCAAATGTATATTTTTCCTTTCATGCAATTGTTTCTATCATATTTATAAGATGATTTCTATGTTGCTTTGTATGTCCCTTCCATACGGTATAACCCATGATTTCACTGTATTTGATGTTGGTATAATTTACGGAGGGGAAGGGAAAAAACAAATCATTTAACTACGGATACATGTGGACCCATTGGAGCAATGAGATATACAAGTCATTATGTCGAAAAACAAACTTTACAACTTTGTTGGGGGTGGGAGGAAGGTCGGGTAGGAGGATGGTGGAGTATTGTAAGGGGTAGGAAGGGGAAATAAAGAGGAGGCAACGATTTTTGATAAGAAATGTACTCGTTATCTTGCCCATGTAATTTTAACTCCTCTGTACGTATTCTCACAATAAAAAAAAGAAAAAATGGAAAAAACAAAAATTTAAATTTAAAAAATGACACACTTAAAAATTATGTAAGTTTATAGATGATCTTGAGAGAAGAAAAGGATAGGATGAGAGGAAGGGAGGGATAGAAACAAGACTTGAAAAATTAAAAAATAAAAATTCTTAAAATTAGTTACTTGAAAATTTTAAAGGTATAAAGAGATAATGCTGCTATTAAAGAATTTAAGCCAAAGAGGTTGCCAATTAAGTAACAAATTTCTGGATTATGTGTGTACACAAGGGGCGATAAGGTCTAATAATCCACGATGGGTAAATATCTCTGGATGATCAGAACAGCAATTAAGTCTCACAAAAAAGAAAGAGAAAAAAATGTAAAGAATAAAATAAAAAGGACCAAAAGGTCAGAAGAGATAACACACACACACACACACACACACACACACACACACACACACACACACACACATCTAAAATAAAAATTATGAAAGGAAGAAAAGATTAATAGAAAACAATTTTTAAAAAAATCAAAAATTAAGAAAAGGTACAAAGAAGAGTTCTTTGATTTTTTTTTGAGGTGGATGAGGTGAGGAGGGGTAGAATGGGAAGATCCTGCATCTCCCCTGTGTCCATAACCAGTCTCTCTGTGGAGTCTCTGGTCTCCTTGTGATGTTTGTTTTTCCTGTGGTTTGATTAGTTTCTTAAGTCAGTTTGAGCAAGCAAAAAAATGCTCTGCATTACCCAGGATTTTGGGTTCCTCCTCCCATTCTAGTTCAGTGGGAGGGAGATCTGCTTTGAGCATCACGAAAGAGGGAGATGGCTGTTTCCTCTAGTTTGGAGATGTTGTGATGAGGCTAGGTTCTGGGTAGAGTTGAGGTCTTTCAGCAAACAGTAGCTTTTCCCTGAGGGACTAGCTCCTGGGACCCTCACAGAGCCCAGCCTGGGGCCATTCTCAGGTTTTTGTTTACTGAATTTCAACTGATTGTCTAGGCTGCTGTATGGAGGGGCAGCCTCTGGCTCTGTTTACCCAGTGAAGAAAGTCACTCCTCCAGGGCGAGGCTCCTTTGCCTGGGCTGGCTGACTTTCCCTTGGGTGGAGCTGTGCCAGGCAGTTCCAGTCAGGTTCCTGTGATCTCCTAAATGACTCTTGTTTTCTTCCAAGGCCTGAGTTGGAGATAGCTGTTCAAATGGGCCTTTGTCAATATCAAAGATGGAGATCTCTGGTGGTGGTGGCTGGGAGGGGTGGCCTTCCCTCCTCTGCTCCCTTAGAAAGAGTGAGGATGTCAGGCTTCTACTCACTCCGGAGTATTGGTTCCTGGGCTGTCTCTGGCCTGCGATCTGCAGGATGAAGATATCTGCTCCTCCTCAGTTCTTACTGGTGTTGAGTATAATCTGCTCACCTGCCACATCTGGCATCTTTTTCCAAGACTCTCTGTGTTATAGGTATGGAGGCTATGGCCACCTCTGCTGCTGCCGCAGCCACCACAGCTGCGGCTACCAGCAAGTGCTCAGATTTGTCTCCTTGCCTTGATTTTCCCTCTCTGACCAAACTCTCTGTACTGTGATGGAACATTTGGTGTGATTCTCAAGCCTAATACTGTTCACTTGAACACTAAAACTGCTTTGTATGCCAGAGATTGTTTAGCCTCCAGCTTCTCCTCCGGATCTTCATCTAAACACATTTTTTGCCTCATCAACACATTTTTTTGCCTCTTATTGAAGTGTATCTGATATTTACAAGTAGGGTTCTCCAAATATAATATTAATTCAATCATTTTTGGTCAGATTTATTTCCAGTGAATCTTATCCCTTATAATAATGAGAGCATGCTGTGTCAAACTCCTATCAATATGACAAAATACTTCATAAAATTAACTAAAAGGAGGAAAGGTTTATCTTGGCTTCTGATTTTATACATTTCAATTTACTTGCCTTTTCCTCATTGCTTTGTGTTGGTGGTGGTACAGTACCACATATCAAGAACATGTGATGGCCTTTTTGTATTCATGGAAGCCAGGAAGTAATGAAGAGGAGGAATAAGAGTGGGAAAGGGAGAAAAAAGATGAGAGGAAGAGGGAGAGGGTGAAGGAAAAGAGGAGACAGAGAAGTTAAAGAAGGAAGAGGAAGAAAGGACCTTGATATTAATATCCTCTTTGATTTCAAGTTCTCAGTGACCTAATCTCTTCAACTATGCCCACTTGAAAGGGTTCACCTCTTTATGGCAACATAGTGAAAGCTAATTATTAATCACAATCCTTTATGATTTCAGATTTACTTTCTAGAGCAGTGGGTAGATCTTTCTATACAATTGTGATAACTTCTGTTCCTAAATATCAGAGATGCTATTTGGCATAGCAGTGGTTTGGTTATACCATTGCTGGAGAGATGAATGAAATATTTTGAATGCAAAGACATTTAGCAGATGAGGAAGCTTCAAAAATGACTATTTCATCTAACTCATAATGACTTGAATTTTTCATAATTTTATAGTATTTCCATTCAAGTATTTATCATCTATAGTGGGGTTCTTTCCTTCAAGTTGAAGGAAAAATAATCATTTATATTAATTATTCTATAAAGTGTAGGTATAATATGAATTTCTTACCATTCAAAAATAAGTTATCTTCAAGTCTATAGGAATAATTGGATAAGTGGTAGAATATCTTGCTTTAGTTATCTTATACTGAGATTGATTCAATTTGTAAAAATCACTGTTGACATAAAATAAATGAAATGCAGTGTTTCTCTGAAATGACTTGGTAATCAAATCTCAGAAATACATGACCAGTAACTAAGATTTTTAAATACTCAAAAAATGTATGAAGCTACATTTTTATGTCAAAAACGTTTAGGTTAAAAAAAAGTGAAAATCATGTGACCGCATTAGATAATATTTAATTTAATAAAAATTTGCTTCATTCAGCCTGACAGAGCCTATTGCCTTTAGCTTACATGAGAAATTTGATTAATGATCCCTTTTTTGCTATTGAATAATAGACTATTTCAATTTGTCCAAAGATTCTGTCATTTAAATCTTTGAGTGCATATTTTTCATAAAAATGAAAACATTTTCACAGTGCAGGTTCAGGTTTAATAACTAAATAAATATCCATGTTATTTGTTAAATTGATTCTCTCACATTCAAATAATATGAAATTTATTATATTCTTGGATATATGAAATCTGTGCTAAACATGGGTGTCTCAAGCTTGTAATCCTGGCTACTCAGGATGCTGGGGTTCAAAGCCAGCCTTGGCAAGAAAGTTTGTGAGACACATCTCAATTAATCACACACACACATAACAACACACACACACACACACACACACACAAAGCCAGAAATAGAATTGTGGCTCAAATGATAGAGCAATATCCTTGAGGGGAAAAAAAAAAAAACTAAGGGATAGGTCTTGAGTTAAAATCACAAGAACAACACACAAACACACACACAATATATGTCTAAATGCTTATTTTAGATTGAAGAAATAAACAATATGAGGAAAAGTAATATTTGTTACATATCTTGCAATGTTTGTGAAGTTGTTTTTAGTATAATTTGTCTTAAGATATAACATAGGTATTTAAAATTAATATTAATCTAGTTAATAGTTATAATTACTCATAACACCTTAGAGTACAGCAGTTCGTATTTTTCTATAGCCATAAGAAATATTCTAAGTAAAAGAAAGAAAAGAAGATTGGAAAAATAATAGAAAGAAAAGAAGAAAGAAAGAAAGAAAGAAAGAAAGAAAGAAAGAAAGAAAGAAAGAAAGAAAGAAAGATAGAAATTAAGAAGAAAAAGGCAAGAAAGGATAAAGGAAGGAAGGAGAGAAAGAGAGAGAGGTAGGGATGTAGGGAAGGAAGGAGGAAGGACAGAAGAAAGGAAGGAAGAAAAATAGGAAGGAAGGAAGGAGGGAATCAAGGAACAAAGGAAGGAAGGAAGGGTGGGAGAAAGGAAGGGACAATTTAATTTATAAAGTCTATTTAGCCCAACATAAACTGCACATAATTAATCCTTTAGTAAATTCAAGTTTGCAATTTTCACTTCGTTGCATGTTCTCTATGCATGAATGAAACCAAAAAATGAAGGATCATATATAACCAGGTGAATATGTTTACGTCTGTAGTAATATGTATGCAAATCTTTTTCTCTTTCTGTACATCATCAAATAACTATTTTCATACAATTTATATTTAGTTATAAATATTCTAAAAACTGATGAAACCAAGGGATGTCAATATATTTTATAATGTGAGTACAAGTATTTATAGTGCTATTAATATTAGTCTTCATGCTATATTAACTATAAAAATTTTATTACATATTTTATTGGAGAAATTAGCATCCTCTGATTTTGGTGTCTGTTTGAGTCCTACTAGCAGGCCATCATTAAAATCAAAGGAGAACTGTAATTGTTGGCTCAATTGAATATTTCTGAAAGCCATTAACTCATCAGAGCTTGTTCAAATACATCAGAAGGGCCGTAGAAAGGCTGTACCACGTTTACATGATTACCTATGATGTGATTCAAGAGCCACTGAACAATCATACTTCACTTTGCCATCACTATAATTATTCCAATTGCAAGAAGAATCATTCCCATAAGTCACATGATATAACCTTTTTCTTAAGTTATTATCTTCTATGAAATAATATCCTAATGATACAGCTACACTGAGTTAAAGAAAAAAGTCGCAAACATATATATTGGAGGTTGTATCTCCTTTCATATGCACATGTTGAAATTGTATTCCCCCGGCTGGTGACATTAGAATCAACCTTTCAGAGATGACATTGCAATAATGATCCTGATAATAGAAGCCCAATATAACTACTCTGCCATGTGAATGTCCAGCAAATAGATTATGATGAACCAGAAAGTGGACCCCCATAAGACAAGGAATTGCTTTGAACAATCATTTTTATAATCAATGTTTAAGCTTCTAGCATATGGGTAATAAAATCCTGTTGTTTTTAAGCCACTTACCTTGAAGTATTCTCTTATAACAGCCCAATGGCTGACCAAAGGCAAAGTAGTTTTGAGTGAATATCACAAATTATGATAAAAAGACAGAAGGTGAATAGTAAAGGAGACCTATCTCAGCCATTCAGAGATTAGAAATATGGAGAAATAGCATCATTTATGAAGGTTAAACATGGAAGAGAGAATGAGGAAAGCCAAAAGCCAAATGCCAAAGGCAGAGAAATTTAACAAAATACCATGAAGTTGAAACAAGTCTTGAAAGGGAGATCTGGGCTTAAAGGGCGTAGGGCACTTCTGCCCTAATGGAAATGGTGGACTAATACAGTCATATCACTCAATGTACATATGTGAGAATATAAGTAGGATACTTGAAGGGATAGGTGGTGTTGGGGTAAGGGAAGGAAGAAAAGTGGAAAGATGTCAATGTTCCACATGTATTGTACATTGAAATGCACATATATTCTATTAAACACTGACATGATGAAGTGAAACCCCTTTGCACAACTTGCTAAAGATTAAAATAAATTTGAAGTTTTAATATCAAGAGACAAGAATCATAAAGCTTTAGAATTAAATAAGAGGATAGAATTGACATATTGTTATGACTTGTTTCTTTCATTATACAAAAATTAATGTGTCAAGTCTGCTGCAAATGTAAATTTTATTTTGCCAATTCTTTTTGCAAATTGCTTAAAATATAGAGAACCAAATTCCACAATCCCTTCACTTTCAATAAAAAATTCTTATAGACCTTTAGGTTTCCCAGTTGTTTCTAAATATCTTAATGTGATGCAGTGGAACCAATTTCATTCTACATTTAATTTTAAATTTTAAAACACTAAATTCTTCTAAAATCCTCTCACTCAGACGTAGGTATGGGTAGATGACTGACGTGGGCAGAATCAGAATTATTCAGAAGGCTGTAAATGGATGCTTACCTAATTTTCTCTCTTCTTGATCATAGAAAACAGACTGTCCTTGTTAGGAAAATGAGGGAGAATGGAAAAGGAATAGGCTAAACTCCATAATCAACAGGTGAGGACTGTTTATTGATAAACAGCGAGGGGCACAGCCCTTCCAGCAGGTTTGGAGTGTCAAGGAGTCACTGCGGCTGGGGTCTTCAGGTCCATGTCTGTGCTTGGTCCAAGACAATGTAAGCAAAACCTCTGGTTGGCTGCATTAATAGGATGGCCTTGACGTGGTCCCAGGTCTTGAGTAAGGGCTATTATCCTGTTAGAGAGAAACTTGAAAATGCGGAGATCAGGCGAAAGGCTGACAAGGTGGCAGAGCTGGTTGATATGAGTTACATAGGAAAACACACCCAGGGCACAAACCAGAAAAGTTCCATTTGGATCCAGTCAGAAACTAGGGCTGGATTGGAGTAGTTAAGGTAAAGGACCTGGTGAGAGACCTTGATCATTTCCTATAAATAGCAGGTAACAAAGTCAAGAATGTAAATTCTTGTCCAGTTAGAAGTTAGACAGATATGGACATTAGATGGACAATCTTCTCAACTTGTTTCCATTGACCTCCTGGCTCTGGTTAATTTTGAAAGGACAGGCACAAAGTGGCTGATGTGACATCACCTCCTCTTATTCTTTTCCATCTTGTCCTGGAATCTAGCTGCTATTGGCTACGATATGGGCTTTGAACTCAAGGCCTGAGCACTTTCCCTGAGCACTTCTGCTCAAGGCTAGCATCCTACCACTTTGAGTCACAGGGCCACATTTAGCATTTGGAAGGTTAATTTTTGAGCCAGCTTCCAGCCTGGCTCTTTGCTGGTTGTATAGGAGATAGAGTCTCAGGGATTTTTCTGCCTGGGCTGGCTTTGAACTACAATCTTTGCCACAAAAACACTTTATTATTTCCAATTAAAGTAACAAGGAGATCAGTGGGAACAAGTAGGACTTATGTGCACCCTGTCAAAAATTGATCAACAAATACTTCCCAGAACTCTGCAATGACAGAACTCAATAGATAGGATGAGGGTTTGAGTATAGCTTGGCTGCCTGTCAAACCTGATAACCAAAGTGTATAAGAGGCTCTCCTGGCCTATGTATGTTTCAATTGCATAACAACATAGCTGTTTTTTTAGGTTAGGCTGGGTAAGGTTTATAGAGAGTGTCCCACAAGAGTCTAGTTTTTGTAAATCTAAAGGAGTCTTTTACCAAGAATCAGCTGTTTGTGATCGAGTCAGGCAGGAGTCCAGAATACCACGGTGGCGGTAGCATACTCCAGGCAGGATCTGGGCTACACAGCATCCCTCGGATGAATGGTTAACTACTTACAACATTATACACAGACTGGTTAAAGACACTTGAATTTAGATGGACATAGAGAATAACATTCTTGTTTTAATGTTAAATCACAGCCAACAATTACATGAAAACTTTACTCTTAAACTGTCTTTTAAGGCATACTCATACCATGTCCCAAATACTCGAACTTTCTGAGGACAGAAACAGATATGTAGAACAAACATTTTAAGAAAATTCTTACCTCCTTACTGGTGTTTTTCATCACAGCTGGTTAGTAGATGAGCTGGATCTCATTCCTTTTACTACTACCCTTGATAAAAATGTTTTCTTTTAAGAAACAGCACATTTGATAGGAAATATCAGTATCAAGAAATAGAAGAAGATAACTTTTTACACAGGTTTTATGTATTCTAATAAGATTGTGCTGAACATGTTCACACACTTACACTTAAAGCAAAGTTTTAAGGTACACTTAGGTTTTTTAAAAAAATGAAAACCAACCATATGTGTTTTTTGGAATTCCAGTGGCAAAATGATATTGTTTTGCCCAATATGATAAAAACACGTGTCAATGTCAGAAAAGTAGGCAATACCAAACACAATGTAAGGCAAATTTTGACAAACAGAATTTACACCCTTAAACAAACATTGATAACAAGAGCAGAAATTCTTTAACTTGATTTTGGTGATGAGGCAGATTATATGAATTAAATATTTTAACCCCTAGAAGAGTGAAGAGAGTGGAGTAAGGTTGGTGGAAGAGTGGGGGTTGTAGAAAAATTCATTATGTGGTCTTTGTCACATTCTAGGTGTCAGCTTCCAGGGCATGTAGAGAGAATTGGGGGAGAGGGTGGCTGAACAGCCACCATAAGGGGAAGAAGTAACACTTTTAACCTGAATACATTTAAAGGCAGGATGTGGCATAATGACGGTGCTGAAAAGTGAATGTTTGAATGAGTGGATAGAGAGAGTTATTGGAAGATGTGAGAGGGAAGGATATCTCTTCTGCAGTCTCCTAGAGAAGAAATTAAGAATAAAGATTTTGAAGTGAGTGGACTCAGGAAAGAGAAAGGATTGGATTATTGTCTAAGTCCAAAAAGAAAAAGGACCGGTTTGTTTCTTTTATGGGATTTCTGTATGGTAAAGGGAGAGAGCAGTAAAATAGAGAGGCTGTCCTCAGTGTTTTTGCCACCCATACACTTTCATTGCCAGATTAATAAATTTCCAGAGCAGAGGTCTATTTATTTAGGGTCTGGAAGGGAAGAAGTTGTATTAACCATAGAAGAGGGTTGAGAAGTGTATAAGTATGGAGGGGTTTGTTTAGAGGGATTTGTGACAAGGCTGTTAGCTTGTTGTTTTATCTTTGGAGGCCCACCCCGACCTTGTGTCAGCTACACAGATAGGCAGACAGGAAAGCACAGGGACAGGGGTGAGCAGAAGGAGTTTGCTTGACATAGGCAGACAGTCTTAGCCTAGAGAATCTGGACCAACTGCAAATAGCAAGAGTGTAGTTAGAAGAGCAAGGAAAGAGAAAAGGATCTTTGGTGCTAGAGGTCATCAAAGAAAAGAGAGAGTGAGAGAGAAAGTGAGAAAAGGGGTGAGAGACATATTGAGGTGCTACAAGATGAGGAGTTAATTTTTAGAGGAGATAGATTGGAGGCTCATTGCAGAGAAGGGCTTGGTGAGCAAGGCTGGAGAGCGGGTAGGAGGGGACCTCTGGAGTGGAGGTCAGAGAAGGACTTGTTGAACAGAACAGAACAAGCAGAGTGAGGGTTTTCTGGAGCAGAGGTAGAGGAGGGCTTAGGTATAGGGACCTGGACTCCTCACCGTTTTGTTGGAGAATTGTTTAAATCACTAAGAGGAAAACCTAAGGTTCCTAATTTAGGCCAGTGTTGGCCATGGTAATGAGACCAGATTTCGGAAGAAAAACAAGTCAGATTTTTTTTTACTGTAAATCAGTCAGCCCAGTTTCTTAAGATTAGACCACAGGCATAAGAATGGGGTGTCTCTGAGAGACAATTTGGAAAATTTGGTAGGACTAAGGAGTCTGTCCCTTTGTTCCAGGCATCCCTGGTGTTTTGGGAAGGCAGATGGACAGATCCCAGTAATTAGGAGAGGGCATCAGCAAAGGTCCTAATTACAGGGGGTCATGGGCTCAGGAAAAGATACACTCCTGGAGTCTCCTGGATTCCCAAGACAGGAAGGAAGGAAGGGAATCCTGGATTCCTGGGGTCCATTTCGTGGCACCTCCACCAGAGACCGGGCTGGTTATCTTGTACTGAGGCTTTTACATGGTGAGTGAAGTTGACCAAAAGGCAGAGAGCCTCCAGCCTGGAGATAAGAGTCCAGGAACAGGGTAAAGGAGAGAGAATAGGGGGAGAGACAAGACCTTTTCTCGGTTTTGTCGCGACCGCCTCGACCCGCAAGGATGACGCGACAACAGGTTCTTCTTTCAGGCGGTTTATTCAGGACCTTTTACAACATCTTCTCTCCCGCTTCTTCTGCCCGCTTCTTCCCGCTTCTCCTGCCCTCCGCCCCCGCGCTCCGGTTATAAGCCTCCTGGATGGCCAATCCCGAAGCACCACGTGGCATATACCAATAGGGCTGCAAACACAGAAGCAAACTAGGAGCCAAGTCATAGCCATATAAGGAGTTGTTTTTTACAGAGAGCACTAGTCACCGGGAAGACGGAAGACGGGAGCCAGCGCCATCTTTGGTCGCAGCCACACCATGTGGCCGCGCCATTTTTGCGGCCGCGCCTTAAGGCCGTGCTGTCTTTGGTCACGGCTCCGGCTCCTGCAGCTCTCCACAGGGGTTATGCATGGGGCCAATAATACCTCAAGCCACAGCGGGGTGGCTGTCCACTGATTGCACTGCTTACAAAGGCAAAGGCCAAGAGGTCTTTCATGTGGCTGTTTAGCCCAAAGTAAGCTCAGAGGGCTCTGTCCTCCCAGTGTAGAAAGGCCTTGAAAGGGGGAGGAAGGTAGCAGAAAGCCTCCATGAGAAGTGGCAAGGAGGTGTGTGGCTCCTGGGCAGAGGGCACCCAGTCCTCCTGGGTGTCAACACCATATATTAGGAAAATGGTGGAGAATGGAAAAGGAATAGGCTGAACTCCATCATCAACAGGTGAGGACTGTTTATTGAGGAACAATGAGGGGCACAATCCTTCCAGTGCATTTGGAGGTTGTGTGAGGGAGCTGGGACAGGATCTGTGTTTTATAGGAGGTCTGAATAAGGAGGTAGAGGTTAATGAAAAGCCCCTAGGTCAAGGAAGGTGGGGAACTTTCTGTTGGACCCACAATGGGCTTAGGTGGATTTCCCTGCACTTCCAAGGAGGTCACACGTACCTGGGATTTTGCCTGGAGTCTGTATGGCCTTGGGACAATAGCGTGTGGGGGGACAGGTCAATCCTTCAGTTCTAATTGGAAAAAGTTAGCCTTCCCAGCTTTTCTGCATATAACACTCCATAAACATTTTCTTATTAGAGGATAATTCAAGATTACCTATAAATTGATTGATAATGACTGAGCTTGACAGAAAGGTGAGAGAAAACTGTCTACACTTCAGTGAGGTTCTGACTTGTGTTTCACAAAGTGTTAGGAAAGCTCTCCATGAGAAATCTAGCAGCTGCATTTCTAAAAATGTCCTTTCGTGCTTACACTTTCTGATAATGTCTCAACTCAACTACTTCTTCTTGAAGATCCACACCATTCAATGATGCTGTATTAGATCCTTGTTACATTTTACAGACAGCTCTTGGTGATGAAATTTGTGCTTTTTATAATTGCTCTTCCAATTCCATCCACAATATGCAGACAAAAATTATCTGAAAAATTTGTATCTGTTGATAGTGCATATAGTTTTCCACCACAAATATAGAATGTAGCAAAATTTTTCATAGCAATTATACTGCACTAGGTTGTAGGCAGATTCTAATGTAAATAATATACTGTGTTTATGTAGAGAATTTGAACATCCAAAATTTTAATATGCCTGTGGTCCTAAAACCAGTACCTTACAGATATTGAGTGACAAATACATCATATAAGTATAGAAGAAGTTTACCTTGTATTTTGTACATATTTTTTATTGTAAATATCGTGTACAAAGGGGTTACAGTTACATAAGTAAGGTAATGAGTACGTTTTTTATTGAGCATTTTTACCCCCTCCTTTGATTTTCCCTACCATCCCTTACCTTCACACCCCCCCAACTACCCACTTTACCCCCCCCGATAGTGTCTTGTACATCCCATTGCTACAATGGGTCAACATGTATCCTTTTCTTGTATCTTAAAGAAATACTGGCTTGATTTATGCTGATTCTACTTGTGTAGACACACCTAAAGTCACTCACCAAGTCCAAAAGCACATAAATGAAATGCACATCATCTTTTGTCAGTTGGTATAATTGTATTCTACACATTTATTGACAGGTTACAAATTATTCTCAAATTTTAATACATTAAAAATACTTTCTTTTTTTTTCTTAATTTCTTGGCCAGGAAATGTTAAGACCTGTGTCAGCATTTCTAACATTAGACTTTTCACATGGGTTGGTTAAGTGTTGACCTGAGGTCCAGTCTTCTGAGAACTCATATATATGCTTAGGAATTGATGGTAGTTGGATGTGAGGGCCAACTGGCTGTGACATCTGTCACCCCATTGATAGCTGGGGTTGATTCGGCTGATTTGGCTGTCTAGGCGGGTGTCCCCTTCCTCCCTCACCGCTACATGTGTGTTCCTCCTGAAACTGTGCGCTCAGTCGAAGAGGATGACCATTCCCGATAGAGGAGGACCAGTCTTAGGTCAAGGCTATACGAGTAGCTGAGCTCCCCTTCTAGAACCCCCAAACAAGCTCTCAAGGAATTGATGGTAGCTTTTGGAAAAGAGCACAAGGAAGGATGTCATTTAAAGCCTTATAATTTTATTCTTTACCAGGATATTCTACTGCTTTGGTTTTGAGACTGTCTACAACAGCAAGCATTCCATGGGGAGCAAGGAGACACCATAAGACCTTTACTGACTGACATTTCCGAGTGATTTGGTATCATTTGTGCGGCATGTTGCAAGTAGATGCTGTCAAAAACTACCAATTTTAGGAGATAAGACGAGTGGTAAAAGAACTCTTAGAGACAAATACATCTTCAACATATTTGGTTCCAAGCATTCCGTGTAAGGCATATTCAACAATTAGTGAAATTTGTGTTTGCTGTATCTATTTGTCTTTCTCCATGTGTGCATGTATATATATATATGTGTGTATATTTGTGTGTATAGTAACATACATGTGTACATATAATGGCATATACACACATATATGCATATATAAATAAATATACATATATAAATATATGTGCATATATATCAGCTGTTCAGTGATTAAATCTAGAGTTCCCAGCACACTGCCATGCTCACAAAGTATACATGATAAACTGCTCTGAGGATCTGTGCTCACTTCCCCCATTACCTTGTGTTTCATTCCTGTGCACAACTTCAGCCTACTTTCTCTAGGAGAGCTTTGTTTGTGTTAATTACTGGTAATAAAAGAAAAATATTGTTTGAAAAAGAAAAAGAACTTTTATGTCACAAGTTAAAAGTATCTTATCCGCCGGGCGTCGGTGGCACACGCCTGTAATCCTAGCTACTCAGGAGGCTGAGATCTGAGAATCGCGGTTCAAAGCCAGCCTGGGCAGAAAAGACCGTGAGACTCCTATCTCCAATAAACCACTAGAAAACCGGAAGTGGCGCTGTAGCTCAAGTGGTAGAACACTCGCCTTGAGCTGAAGAGCTGAGGGACAGCGCCCAGGCCCAGAGTTCAAGCCCCATGACCGACAAAAAAAAAAAAAAGTATCTTATCCGACCCAATGGATGCCTATGAGATTATGAGATAAAATTATAATAGAAATAAAAGTGAAAAGGAATTCCTAGATCTGTTGTTTTGCCATTTAGAATGGCAAAGAATAATTTCAAAGCACTGTTATAACTCTTAAAGAATGCAAGGGTAACTGATGGTCCCTATCATGTTCCCAAAAAACCAGTGGATCCTAAAGGATAATAGTAGACCTGCAGAAATTCTAAATAGAAGACATGAGTCATGAAAGAGAAAGAGAGGAAATGAGAGAGAGAAAGAGAGAGAGAAATATCATAATACTGAAAGTGCATAACAGATAAGAGATGTAGGAGAATATTCATACTCCTACCTTTAGACTCTCCATGTACATTTGAAGGTATTTGATGTGTGATAACCCATCAATATAAAAATATAAAGTGATTTTGATAATAATTAAAGATTACCCAGAAGAAATTATAAATGCAAAAACGATCTTCACAGAAGCAAACTCTCAAAGATATTTCATGCCTTTGAAAAGGATGAAGAGGCTGGAGTTAGTATAAATTTAGAACTATGACAATTCACAAAAACATAAAAAGATATTCATATATTTCCTTATATAACCTAAAGCAGAAAGCAAATTTTGTTTATATGATTTTTTAAAAAAATTATTTTTTATTGTGAACATACTGTACAGAGGGGTTACAAATACATGGGCAAGATAATGAGTACATTTCATATCAAGTATTGCAGCCTCCTCCTTTTGTTTACCCTTCACATCCCTTCCCAGCCTCCCCCCGACCCCCACCCCATTCTCTCCCCCCCCACCAAAGTTGTAAAGTTCATTTTCAACATGACAACTTGTACTTCTCATTGTTGTAACGGGTCCACAGTTATCCATAAACGACTTGTTTTTCCCCTTCTCCTCCACAAATTGTACCGACATCAAATATAGTGAAAGCAGGGGTTATACAGTGGGGGAGGGACATAAAAACCAACAAAGAAATAATCTTATAAATGAGTTAGAAACAAATGCATGAAAGAAAAAAAACATTTTAATACATATCTCAGGGTTCATTTTCCTAACATCACATTATCTGACCTTTTCTGTTTGAATCATACATATACTAGATATTGCAAATAAGGGAAACCATGGGACCTATGTTTCTTTGGATTTCGCTTACTTCACTTAATATAATTTTTCCAAGTCTTTCCATTTCCTAACAAATGGGGCAATGTCATTCTTTCTGATGGAGGCATAGAATTCCATTGGGCATATATACCATATTTTCTTGATCCATTCATCTACTGAGGGGCATCTGGGTTAGTTCCATATCTTAGCTATGGAAATAATGCTGCAATAAACATAATTGTGTTGGTAGCTTTAGTGTGGTCTTGTTTGTAAACATTTGGGTAAATGCCCAAAAGTGGGATTGCTGGGTCACAGGGGAGCTCTATGTGAAATCTTTTGAGGAACTTCCATACTACTTTCCAAAGTGGTTGAACAAGTTTACATCCCCACCAACAATGAAGTAAGGTTCCCTTCTTTCTACTTCCCCTCCAGCATCTGTTGTTATTAGAGTTCTTGATTTTTGCCATTCTAACTGGAGTGAGGTGGTATCTCAATGTTGATTTGATTTGCTTTTCTTTTATGGCTAGGAAGGTTGGGCATTTCTTCAGGTGTCTATTGGCCATCCTTCTTTTTCAGAGAAGTTTCTCTTTAAGTAATTAGGCCACTTATTTATTGGACAGTTGTTTCTTTGAGGATTAGTTGTTGGGGGATTTAATTTTTTTGAGTTCCAAGTATATTTTAGATATGAGACCCTTGTCTGTTGTATAGCTAGTGAAGATCTTCTCCCAATCCGTGGGCTTTCTATTGAACTTGAAAGCTATGTTCTTTGCCATGCAGAAGCTCTGCAACTGTACCAAGGAGATCTAGGGTTTCTCCTATTCCATCCTGTAATTTTTTCAGAGTGTCTGCTTTGACTCCGAGGTCTCTGAACCATTTGGAGTTGATTCTGGTGCAGAGTGATATATAAGGATCTAGTTTTAGTTTTCTACATGTAGTTAACCAATTTTGCCAGCACCATTTACTGAAGAGGCTGTCTTTCTTCCATTCTATTTTTTTAGCTCCCTTATCGAGGATTAGATGGCTATAGCTCTGTAGGCTCATTTCTGGGTTTTCAATTCTATTCCATTGGACCTGAGGTCTGTTCTTGTGCCAGTACCAAGCTGTTTTGATTACTATGGATTTATAGTAGAGTTTGAAACTTGGTATTGATATTCCTCCAGCTGTGTTCTTTCCATTAAGGAGCGTTTTTCCTATTCGGGGTCTTTTATTGTTCCATATGAATTTTTGGATAGCCTCTTCTGTTTCCTTGAAGAATGGCGTTCGAATTTTGATAGATATCACATTGAATTTGTAGCTAGCCTTGGGAAGTATTGCCATTTTCACGATGTTAATCTTTCCAATCCAGGAGCATGGGAGGTTTTCCCATTTTCTAAGTTCCGTTTTGATTCCCTTTTTCAAGTTTTTAAAGTTTTCATCATTGAGGTCTTTCACTTCTTTGGTTAAGTTAATTCCTATGTATTTTATTTTTTGTGGTGCTATTACAAATGGAGTTGCTTTCCTAATTTCAGCCTCACTTTTCTCATTGTTGGCATACAGAAAAGACTGATTTTTTGAGGGTTAATTTTATACCCTGTTACTTTGCCAAAGTTTTGAATCAGCTTGAGTAATTTGGGAGTGGAGTCTATGGGATTCTTTAAATACAAGATCATGTCATTTGCAAAGAGGGAGAGTTTTATTTCTTCTTTCCCTATTTGGATCCTCTTTATTTTTGCATCTCGTCTTATTGCTGTAGCTAGGCATTCTAATACTAGATTGAAGAGAAGTGGAGAGAGTGGGTATCCTTGTCTTGTTCCTGAGTTAAGAGGAAATGGCTTTATTTTTTCACCATTAATTATAATGCTGGCTGTAGGTTTGTCATATACAGCCTTTATTGTATTGAGGAATGTTCAATGGATTCCTAATTTTTTTCCAAAACCTTCATCATAAAGGGGTGTTGGATCTTGTCGAATGCTTTTTCTGCATCTATTGAGATAACCATGTGGTTCTTATCCTTGCACCTGTTGGTGTGATGAATAATATTAATTGATTTGCGTATATTGAACCAGCTTTGCATCCTTGAAATGAATCCTGATTGATCGTGGTGTATGATTTTTTGGATGAATTGTTGAAGTCAATTGGCCAAAATTTTGTTGAGAAGTTTTGCATCAATGTTCATCAAAGAAATGGGTCTATAGTTCTCTTTCTTTGATGAGTCCTTGCTTGGTTTTGGGAATGAGGGTTATGATGGCTTCATAGAATGTGTTCGGTAGTGAACTTTCTCTTTCAATTTCATTGAAGAGTTGGAGGAGTATTGGTGTGAGCTCTGCTTTGATGGCCTCGTAGAATTCCGCTGTAAAACCATCTGGTCCTGGACTTTTCTTAGCTGGGAGGTCTCATTGCTTTTTCTATTTCAATGCTTGATATGGGACTGTTAAGATGGTTTAACTCATCTTGGTTTAGTTTTGGCATGTCAATATTTGCTAGGAAAAGGTCCATTTCTGCCAAGGTCACAAACTTATTAGCATAAAGTTTTGAGAAATATTTCCTTATAATGTTCTGAGTCTTGGGTGTTTCCGTGGTGATGTTTCCATTCTCATCTCTGAGTTTATTTATTTGGGTGTGTTCTCTTCTTTTCTGATAAGATTTGCTAAGGGTCTGTCAATTTTGATAATTTTTTCGAAGAACCAACTCTTTGTTTTGTTGATTCATTCTATAGTTTTTTGGATTCCAATTCATTTAATTGTGATTTAATTTTAATTATTTTGTTCCGTCTACTGAATTGGGGTTTATCTTGCTATTCTTTTTCAAGAGGATTAGGTGTGTCATTAAATTGTTGGTTTCAGATCTCTCCAATTTGTTGATGTAGGAGCTTAGAGCTATAAACTTGCCTATGTGTACTGCCTTTGCTGTGTGCCAGAGGAGCTGGTAATTTGTGTGTTCATTTTTGTTAAATAGCATAAACATTTGAATTTCCATTCTAATCTCTTCCATGACACACTCGTGATTCAACAGTGTGTTGTTCAGCCTCCATGTGTTAGCAGACATTTTTGTTAGCTTTTGTTGTTGAGTTCTAATTTTATTCCTTTGGGGTAAGAAAGAATACAAAGTATAACTTCAATGTTTCTGAATTTGGACAAGTTTGCTTTGTGGCGTGAAATGTGGTCTATTTTAGAAATGTTCCATGTGCTGCTGAGAAGAACGTGTATTCTGTTGCTGCTGGGTGAAATATTCAGTAGATGTCTGTTAAATCTAGTTGATCTATGCAGTTGTTTAAATCTGTGGTTTGTCTGTTGAGTTTTTGCCAAATTGATCTATCTAGTGGGGAGAGTGATATGTTAAAATCCCCCAAAATTAATGTCTTTGGATCGATGTGGGATTTGAGGGAAAGTAGTGTTTCTTGGATAAATTTGGGTGCTCCGTTTTTTGACAAATAGATATTTAGAATTGTAATATCCTCCTGAAGGAGAGATTGCTTAATTAGTATGTAGCGACTTCTTTATCTCTTCTCATGAATTTTAATTTGAAGTCTATTTTATCTCATAATAGGATTGCAACTCCCGCCTGTTTATGGGGACCATTTGCTTGGTAGATTTTGTTCCAGCCTTTAACATTGAAAATGTGTTTGTTTTTACGGGCAAGATGTTACTCCTGAAGGCAGCAGATAGAAGGATCTTGTTTTTTAATCCAACTAGACAGTCTATGTCGCTTAATTGGAGAGTTAAGTCTGTTAATGTTAAGAGATAGGACTGAGAGGTATTTGGGAGTTCCTCCCATGTTATCCACCTTCTTGGGGGCTGCGAAAACTGGGTTCTTCATATGGTTCTTGGATTCTCAGTTTGGGTGCAGTTTCTTGGCCTTTATTGTGGTCTTGTTGGTTTTCTATGTGTAGGACATCTTTAAGAACCTTTTGTAGGGCTGGTTTGGTGGAGATGTATTATTTCAATTTTTCTTTGCTATGGAAGGTTTTTATTGGCCTTTAGGTATGAAGGAGAGTTTAGCTGGGTACAGTATTGTTGATTGATAGTTTTTTGTTTTCAGGGCATGGCATACATCATTCCAGGCTCTTCTTGCTTTGATTGTCTCTGCTGAGAAATCTGAGGTGATTCTAATTGGTTTCACTTTATAGGTGATTAATCTTTTCTCCTTGACAGCTTTAAGGATCTTTTCCTTGGACTGAGTTGATCCTTTGTGGATTATAATGTGACGGTGGAATGTCCTATTCTGGTCTGGTCTATTTGGAGTTCTAAAAGCTTCTTGTATCTGAATAGACCTATCTTTTTGCATGTTTGGGAAGTTCTCTGCTAGGATCCTGTTAAACAAATTTCCTAGACCATTAACTTCTGTTTCTAGGTGCTCCTCTACATCCATTATCCTTAGATTAGGCTTTCTGGTGGTGTCTTCCAAGTGTTGGATAGATATATCATATTTCTTGGACTTGTCTGGGATGGTTGTATGTTCTTTCTCTATAATATCTAGGCTGTTTTCAATTCCTGAGATTCGATTTTCTGCATGGTCTAACCTGCTGTCAAGACTTTCTACTTTGTTTTTTATCTCTTTCCTTCTAATTGGTCAGCTTTGGGGCTGGGAAGGTGGCTCAGCGGTAGAGCGCTTGCCTTGCATGCATGAGGCCCTGGGTTCAATTCCCCAGCACCACATAAGCAAAAAAAAAAAAAAATTGGTCAGCTTTGATGGCTTCAAATTGTTTGTTGAAGCGTTGTTTTAGATATTGTATGAACTTCTTTACATCCTTAATTTGGTGTTCAGTGTTTATTCTCAAATCACCTAGTTGATTGGTTATGGTTTCCGTGGACTCCCATTCCTTCTGTTGGGTTCCATTCAGCATTCCCTTTGTGGTCTCACTGACTTCCTTCAGCTCTTGTTAATGGATACTATGAATGCCTTTAGTGATCTTTGTGTATTCTCATCCTGCTCTCTCAGTTCCTGTATTACTCTTTGCTTAGCTTCCTCCCGTTCATGCCATTCCTGTAGTTTTCTTTGAGTGTTCTCAGCCTGTTTACGCCATTCCTGCCTTTCTCTTTGAGTATTCTCAGGCTGCTCATGCAAATCCTGTATCAGTTTTTGAGTACCTTCCTCACGCTCATGATATTGCTGTATACACCTTTGGATTGTCTCCTCTCTTTCCCTATCACCATCATACAGAGTCCTTTGTAGGTTTTCAATCTTTTCCTGCATTGACATTTTGTTTGCCTCCTCTCTCTCCCTATCACGCTCATACAGAGTCCTATGTATATTTTCAATCTTTTCCTGCATTGACCTTCTGTTTGCCTCCTCTCTCTCCATATCATGCGCATACCGAGTCCTTTGTATGTTTTCAATATTTTCATTTATCATGTTTGCCAGCCGTGTTTGTAGAGCTATTTGGGAACTCTCCTCTGGATTATTCATTATCTGTTCTGTACCCGGATTATCATGAGTGGGAGTGGAGATACCCGGACTTGCCATTTTTCTTGTGGTTTTCTGGCTTACTCTGCCCGTTTGGAATGAAAATAACACCAGTTTTTTGCTAGAACACTAACTTAAGGCAAGCATCAACCAAAGTCTGAATTTGTACAGTCAATAATCTGCAGATACAATCTAGTTCAACAGATATCTCTATTCAACATCAAACAACTATATATTAATAGGCTACAAACTGCAAAGAAGAATTTGGAAAACCAGAAATTATTAGGGTTGGGAGATATGTGGGTGAAATTAGGAATAGAGTGATGTGGGAAGGCAAAAAGAGAATTAACTAAGTCCTAATCTCAAAGCAGGAAATAGGTTGGATTGGATGAAAGTAGAGAGAGAGGAAAAAAGAAGAGAAGGAAAAATATAGACCAGAAATAATAGAAAAGTAAAAATTAAAAGTATTATGCAGATTCGAGAACAAAGTATTCAAAGAATCTGAATATCATGAGAGAACGGGAGGGATATAACGGAGATGTGAAAAACTTAAAAATAAAAATACTTAAAATATTATATAGGTTTAAAGAGGTAGTACTGCTATTAAGGAATTTAGGTCTCAGATTTTTTGAATTGAGTAATAAATTTGTGGATTAAGTGTGTACACAATGGGGATAGGGTCTAATAGTCAACTACAGGTTTATCTGAGTATGTGCAGAACAACAATTAAGCCACATAAAGAATAACGAAAGAGAAGAAAAGGTGAAAAGGATAAGAAAGAAAGAAAAAAAGATCAGAAGTTCAGTAGAGCTAGACAAAAAACAAAAAGAAAAATTTTTTAAAAAGAAAAAAAATGTACACACACATGTATCCCTAAAATAAAAATTACAGGAGGAAAAAAAAGTTACTAGAAAACAATTTTTTTCAAAAAAGGTAAAAATTAAAAATTAAAAAAAGTTTTAGAAAAGAAAAAATATTTATAAAAGGTATAAAAAAGAAGAAGAAGAAAAAAGTTCTTTTATTTTTTGGGAGGGTTGGGAAAAATCCTGTATCTCCCTTGTGTCCATAACTAGTGTCTTGTTGGAGTCTCTGGTCTGCTTGTGGTCCTGTGGCTTGGTTGGTTTCTTAAGTCAGTTTGTTTGGACAGGCAGAAAAATGTTCTGCTTTACCCAGGATTTTGCGATCCTCCTCCCAGGTTAGTTCAACGGGAGGGAGATCTGCATTGAGTATCACAAAAGAGGGAGATGGCTTTTTCCTCATGTTTGGAGATGCTGTGATGAGGCGAGGTTCTGGGTAGAGTTGAGGCCTTTCAGCAAACAGTAGCTTTTCCCGGGGGCTAGTTTGTGAGAAACTCTCAGAGCCCAGCCTGGAGCCACTCTCAGGGTTTATATTTACTGAATTTCAATTGATTGTGAAGGCTGCTAAAGGGAGGGGCAGCCTCTGGCTTTAATTACCCAGTGAATAAAGCCACTCCCTGGGCTGGCACCGGAGCTGGGTGACTTTTCCCTAGGCGGAGCTGAGTCTGGAAGGTCAGGTTAGGTTCTTGTGACCTGCTAAATGACTAGATTTCTTCCAAGGCCTGAGTTGGACTTAGCAGCTCGGCAGAGCTTTTTCGGTATCCAAGATGGAGATCTCCGGTACTGGGTGGGGGGAGGGGTGGCCTTCCCTCCTCTGCTCCCTGAGGAGTGAAAAAGTCAGGCTTCTACTCATGCCATCTTGGTTCCTGGGTCGTCTCTGGTCTGCAAACTGCAGGATGAAGATGTCGCTCCTTGTCAGTTCTTGCTGGTGTTGTGTAGAATCCGCTCACCCACTGTGTCTGGCTGGCTCCTTTGTCACGGAATCTCTGTGATTCAGGTATGGTGGTTTCTGCCACCGCCACCATGGCTGTTGCTGCAGCGGTGGCGGCTGCTGGCAAGAGCTCAGATATGTCTCCATGCCTGGATTTTCCCTCTAGGGCCTAACTCTCTGTCCTGTGATGGCACACTTGGTGTGATTATCTGGCTTAGGACTGTTTACTGGAACTCTAAAACTGCTTTCTATGCGAGAGCTTGTTTAGCCTCCAGCTTCTCCTCCGCCTTCTTCCCAGAACTCCCCTGTTCAGATGATTTTTTAAAAAAACAGTCTCTCGGGTTCTGGGAAAGTGGCTCAGTGGTAGAGTGCTTGCCTTGCATGCGTGAGGCCCTTGGTTTGATTCCTCAGCACCATATAAGCAGAAAAAATAGGCATGGTGCTGTGGCTCAAGTGGTAGCACTAGCCTTGAGCTGAAGATCTGAGGGAGAGCACCCAGGACCCAGAGTTCAAGTCCCACAACCAACAAAAACCAAACCAAAAAACTAAAAAAAACACAGTCTCTCACTTTTGTGACCTCAACTCTGTAAAACCACTGCTTCAGTCTAAGGCTAAGATTTTATGTATGGACATTAATCAACACTCCTGATTCAGACTCTACTTGAGAAAATTTTTCATGAATATTTTGTTCTTAATTTTGATTTCTGTGAATTCACATGCACCTATAAAAAATGGTCATCCCAGTAACATTTTCAAAATACCTCATAATGACAACTTAAAAAAGTTGTATTATATTGCAACAAGGGAAACAATGCAACAAATAAAGAAAACCAATAATTAAATATTAATGATTGATAAAATAAAAGCCAAATACCAGTGTTTCCAGTATTTGAAGTATACTATATATTAGATTTTGCTATTTGCTCATAATCCTGTACATTTAAAACTGGCTAAGATTATGATGTTCAACAAGAGTTTTATAGGCTATGAGTACCCTTTAAATTTACACTGTATGATAACTATTTATGTCTCATCTCACCACTGGTACATGGCTTATATCATCATTTGTTCCTTGCTAACATATAAAGAAAAGAAGCCCTAAAGTTTCAACAGAAACTATGTAGTTAAAGTCTTAACTCTTTGCTCTGTTTCTTTACACAAAGACTTTGCATCTTCTCATTAATAAACTTTCTATAAACTCTGAAATGTACATACTTAGTAGTATATGTCAGCTACCATAAATTTAAATACTTTATGGAAAAGTGTTATGACCTGTCAAACAGTCTTAATTTTGGCATATATAAGCAAATTCCCAAAATTAAAAATTTAAAACATTAAAACTTTTACATACCTTAACACTTGCTGCAGTGTTCATTATGACAGGTGCCCTGTGTAGAATAATTGAATTCCTCCTCCTACACATCTCTTGAACAACAAACATCTGGATTCGTTTTTTTTTTTGTCATATCAATCTTGACTTTATTCTTAAATGTGTGCTTATGTAAGAAATACATGGTTCTAAAATTTCACAATTCTTTTGAACTTGCTTTTTGTTGAATTATCTAGCTTAAGAAAATCAATTCCAATTTATATATAAAAAATGTTCTGTGCTCAATTCGGCAGCACAAACACTAAAATTGGAACAATACAGAGAATATTAGCATGGCCCCTGCACAAGGATGACACCCAAATTCGTGAAGCTTTCCACATTTTTACAACAACAGATGCTGGAGGGCATGTGGCAAGAAGAGAACCCTACTGCATTCTTGGTTGGAGTGTAAACTTGTTCACCCACTTGGAAAGCAGTATGGAGGTTCCTCAAAAGATTCCACATAGAGCTCCTCTATGACCCAGCAATCTCACTTTTGTGCATTCACCCAAATGATCACAAACAAGGCCATTCTAAAACTACCAGCACAACTGTTTATTGTAACATTATTTACCATAGCTAAGATATGGAACCAACCCCGACGCCCCACAATAGATGAATGGATCAAGAAAACCTTGTGTGTGTGTGTGTGTGTGTGTGTGTGTGTGTGTGTGTGTGTGTGTGTGTGTGTGAATTCTATCATCCATCAGAAAGAATGACATTGCCTAATTTGTTAGGAAATGGAAAGACTTGGAAAAAATTATATTAACTGAAATAGGCCAAGTCCAAAGAAACATAGGTCCCATGGTATCCCGTATTTGCAATAAGTTATATATGTCTGGGATAAGCAGAAAAGGTCAAAAGCTATGTGCATATGACTAGATAAGTTGATGTTAAGCTAAATGAACCCAAGATAGGGACACAAGTGTTTTTTGTTTTTTTTTCCCCTTTCTTGCTATTGTTTCTAATGCACCTGTAATGTACGATGTGGTTTTTTTTTGTTTTTTTTTTTAATATGGTCGTCCCACACAGTATAACCTCTGTTTTCAGTGTATTTGGTGTTGATGCGCCTTCATTTATATACACTTCTCTAATTTGGAGAGGGAAAGGGAAAAAACAAAATGCTTAAATAGAGATACTGGTTGACCCATTGTAACAATGAGTTGCCCAAGATACTAGGTTGAAAAACTAACTTTACAATTTAGGCTAGGTGGGAGGGAGGGGGTGAAGGGTGTACTTGTGGAGGTAGAAGGGAAGAGGTTTTTGGGGAAAAACCAAGGGGGAGGTAACAATGTTAGATAGGAAATGTACTCATTACTTTGCTCATGTAACTGTAACCCCTCTGTACAGTATTTTTACAATAAAAAACGTTTAAAAATGTTCTGAGATGGAAGAGTATTTCTATTATTTTAACCATATAATATCATTAACAAAGAAATTAATGCAAAACACTGACCTGAAGATATTTTGAATAAGTGTATGTGTGTGTGTGTGTGTGCGTGCGTGTGTGTGTATGTGCCTGCATGTTAGCATGCTCAGAGTTTGAACTCAGGGCTTCAAGGTTTCGCTAGGCCTTCCGTCTCTAGCTTGGTGAGCTACTATGTGAGCTACATCTCCATTCCTGGACGTTTGCTAGTTCATTTAAATTTTTGAAAAATAATATTGTGAATTTTTTTTGCCTTAATTGGCTTCCAACTCCTATCCACAGATCCCATGCTCCTGAGTAGATATGCCAAGTAGACAAGATTACAGGTATGATAAACCAGTACAAGGCTTTAGGAATAATTTCAAAAGTAGAAGAAACTTTAGTTCACGAGGGCCTGTTTTATTATTTCCTACTTTTAAAGCTTTTTGTAGTGATTATATGTGAATTTTTTATGTTTTGGGATTCTTAAAAGACAGTAAGTGATGGTATTTAAAAGTTTTAATGCTTTTTAAAAAGGATACTGGAACTGTGGGACAGAAGAAATTTGGCTCTCTTTGGACCTCAATTTATAATCTCAGCTCTGTGCATGATAACCCAATGTCACCAACACAGTCTGTGTTGAAGACAAAATGTGATAGAAAAAATTACCATGGCTATATTTTTTATGCTATTATTTATTGGACAATATCAATATTGAATTGAGTGTACAAGAGAATGAAGAGATTTTTACCTACATTTTTGTATTGCTGAAAGGCTTTTGGAAATTTTGACTCATTTCCTTCCTCACTATGTGTCTTTGGGTCATGCACTTAGTGCCTTGAATTACAATTTTTCTCAACACTAAAATGGTAATAACATTACCATTATAGCAAATTTTTTAAGACCTAAGAGACATAAAACTTGTGAAAAACTTAACATAAACTTCTATGAATGAGCTTTCAGTTTACCCAGCAGTTTTTTTAGTATTAAACAGAATGTGATATATATTACCGAAATCATTACATGTAGTAAGCAACCAGAAGTCTATTGACTATGCTGTGCTTCCAAGGAAGCCAGCTGGATAACTTCTCATGCTGTAAATCAAACTGGTTATCTCATGTCTTGATAGTGTAAAACTATCAGGGACAGAATAATGAAGGAATGTTGTAGACTGAGGTGAAGTCCATATGATAATGTGCAAAACTGATAAAACGTAAAAGTAACTGAGCAGTATATTGAGTTTTACATCATTTAAGGTAAATTGCAAAGGTAGAGAAGACCTAGAAGAAAGAATTCTCCTTTTGATATCCTATCATAGGTCTTAGCAGGATGAACACTTTTCTCATTCTTGTAGAGGCATCATCAGATGAGAAGAACTCTCTTTTTTTGGTTGCTTCCTTCAATTTATTCTTCAGTTTGAAACCTGAACTACATTAGACTGCAAGAAACCAAGGAGAATTAGACATGCAGGCTTTGGAAAAAGCAATCAGCATAAAATAAATAAAATACAGATGGCCTTGTAAAAGGTCTAAATACATTGAGTTATATAGGCTGAAGCGTAAACAGAAAATGATTTAAACAATATCATGTTATTGAAAATTGAAAATTGTGAGGAGTTTCTCAATTTTTTCCTTTCTACTACATTGAATTAATTACTGATTTTGTATATAGAGATTAAAGATGAGATTAACAAGGAACTTGATTAAAAATCGACAAAAGTTCTGAGTAGACATGTTTTCCAAAATGCCCTGAAAATCACCAGTGGGTTTACAAAGTTGTGTTTAATACCACTTCTATGCTGGATTAATGCTTTGTGAACAGAAGTCATTAGAAAAATACAATTCAAAATTACTATGATACTACATCATAACTATTATAACTCTTATCAAAAAAATCAAAGGAACTTGGTGTGGTGGTAAAGGCTTCTAATGCAAGCATTTGGCAGGTTGGAGTAAGAGGATTTGAGTCTAAGGCTAGTCTGGGGTACTGCACATAGTAAAAACCTGCCTTTTCAAAAAACTCAAAACGTAATAATGTTGGTGATAGTGTCGAGAAAAGGAAATTTTTTTCTACACTCTTGTTCAAAATACCGGTTACTATTCTCTTCTAGAATGTAGTATGGTTTTCTAAAAAAATACAGAGTTGAAATATCATCCGACCACCAATCATATGATTATTTCTCTCTGGGTAACTAGTAAATACATCTATAGTTCATTGTTATTCACATTATTGACAACAGGCAAGATATAAATCGAAGTTTTGTGTTCAATTACATACTAATAAACAACTGTGGTGCATGCACAAATATATTTTTCTGTTTCATACCTAAACTAGCAAGAGACTTCTCCAGTTAGCCACAACTTACAATGACCTGAAAGATGTATTCTAAATGAAGAAAAATGTTGTCTTCTGATCTTTGTACAAACGCACACACACACACACACACACATACACACCAACCTAAAACAACAGAGAAATTTTTCAAAAAGTAAAGCAAACTGGAATAGCTGGGGCATTTATGTCCCAATATAGATTATATTAGTTATACAGGATGACCGAGTACAGAGTTGTAATGTACAACATGAGGATGCAGGGAAAAACACTGGTTTTACATAGGAATGAATCTAATTAAGTAGGAGTTGTTCTTCCTTGTAGGGGTTGCTCTTTTAGTTGTTCTCCTTCAGTAACGGATGAGATGAATGTAATTCTTTAAATATACCGGCCTGTTTGTAGAAATAATAACAAACAAGATAGCAATAAGTATGCTCAACATAGAACAAAATGCCAAATTAAAATACATGAGATTATCCTTGATATAAACTAATTATTATAAATAAGGGAACCCATGGGACATATGTTTCTTTAAGTCTGGCTTACTTCACTTAATGTGTTTTATTACAAGATCTTCCATTTCCTGACAAAGAAGTGGTATTATTCTTTCTGATGGAAGCATAGTATTCCATGTGTAGGTATGTATGTATGTGTGTGTGTGTGTGTTACATTTTCGTGATCCATTCATCTACTGAGGGGCATCTGGATTGATTCCATATCTTAGCTATGGTAAATAAGCTTTCATATGGCCTTGCTTGTGGTCACTTGGATAAATTCCCAGAAATGGGATTACTGGGTCATAGGGGACGATTATTGTGTACATCAAGGATAATCTTAGTAGATGAGCAGAATAGCTCAATTGTTATTTGAATATGAG
Organism: Dipodomys spectabilis; assembly: GCF_019054845.1. Taxonomy (NCBI): domain Eukaryota; kingdom Metazoa; phylum Chordata; class Mammalia; order Rodentia; family Heteromyidae; genus Dipodomys; species Dipodomys spectabilis. The sequence goes on from NW_024871363.1 coordinate 796,597, forward strand.
CATATAAGGTGATTCCAAGTGAAATAAACTCCAGAACATGTTATTTGTTGTTGTTGTTCTTAATATACTATGTGATTTCTTTTTAACCTTTTGTGTTTTCCCGACTTATAGGTTTATCCCCTATAGTCAATATATTTGATTTTGATACCCTGGGTTTTGTAATTATGTTAATTTCAACTAGGGAAGGGAAAGTGAAAAAAAATGGAGAGACAAAGAACAAAGGGGAAACCTATGCAAAAGTGATACTCACAAGACAATATATTGGAAATAATCTTGGGGGGATTGGGAGGGAAGAGGGAGAAAAATGGGGGAAGGAGTAACAAGTTAGAAAAAAAAGGATTACCTTACTTATGTAACTATAACCCCTCTGTACATTACCTTGACAATAAAATTTAAATAAAAAATAAAATAACATACATGAGAGCACCAATACAGGAGATGGGAGTGGGGGAAATACTGTAGTATACAACGAAGAGTAGAACAGCTGTAGAGAAAAGGAATTTTACAGTAACATAGGAAGTAATAAGCTATCATACAGATTTTCATCCTCATGTCAGTCACTAAAAAGGGAAAACAAAATGCACAATCAGCGAGCCAATAGAGATAAAAAAGAAAACTAAACAATTAAGGTGGAGGGCTGGGAAGGTGGCTCAGTGGTAGAGCACTTGCCTTGCATGCCTGAGGCCCTGGGTTCAATTCCTCAGCACCACATAAACAAAAAGAAAAAAGCTGGACGTGCTGTTCTGGCTCAAGTGGTAGAGCGCTAGCCTTGAGCTGAAGAGCTGAGGGACAGCGCCCAGGCCCAGAGTTCAGGCGCCACGACCGGACCCCCAGCCCCCCGAAAAAAACAAATATAAAAAAACTATGAACATGGAGAGATGACTTGGAACAATAACAAATGACACAACTAGGAAACAAATAACTAGCTGGTAAGTTTAAAAAATATTACCCATAATTCTACTAAATGTTTTTTACATCACAATTTGTTAGAAATATAATTCAAATCAACGTTTAATAGTATATCATTTTAATAATATGTTACTTATTGATTTCTTAATATTGAATGTTTAATATATAATTTTAGTAGCTATAGAAAAGAAAAAAGTGGAACTAATTTTAATGATATATTTCAGGAATTGTAAAATTGAGAACCATTAAAATTTAAAGAATACATCATTATTGTTTCATTTATGTAAATTAATGTAGTAATTCAAGTTGTATTCTACACTTAGCACTTAACATCAAATAATAAATTATTCCACATGAATTTGGTATTAGGTTGAAGGGTTCAATATTGTGGTAAAATTCACACCACACAGTACATGAGGGTATGACTACTCTCATCTATCTTAAATTGTGGAAATTTGATTTCTACGTGCATGTTAAATTCCTGTCTAGGTGACATCTATACAATTATATAAATTATATACACGAGGAGTATTTCAGATGATTCATAAATTCACGTTCAGTAATTAAGTTTTTATTATTTTGTATCAAATAATATTTATAGAGAGACTGAATTTCTGAGTAGATGATGGTGTATGTGTGCCAGATTATACTTACTGAGGGCTTATTTTATATTCCTGACATTGTTTCTACAGTTGGACTTAATTTTCCATAAGGGGTTAATTGTATTATATTGGGTATATGAAAGTAAACTGAATTTTGATTCCATTAATCCTTTGCAATTTGTGTAATCCAAATATAAATTATCCATGTGTTTGAAGTAATTAAAACAACAACAGATATAAGCAACATGAATCAGTCTCTAGTATACAAGTATTTTCACCTTTATTTTGATAGTTGGTCCTCTTTTACACTACAGAATATTCTTGGGAAAATGTGCTCCAGGCTGGCCACAATTGCAGAATATTATGCTTTGATCTATCATTCCCATTGTTGGTAACACAGAAAATCTACTGATTCTTGTGGGTTTTATACCCTCCTACATTGCTGAAGGTTAACATCACCTTTACTAACTTGAGGAAGGAAACTATAGGGTCCTTTAAATATAGGATCATTTCACTTGTGAAAAGGGATAGTTTTACTTCTTCCCTATTTGGATCCCCTTTATGTTTTTCTCTTGCCTATTGCTCTTGCTAGAAAGTACTCTACTATATTGAAGAGTAATAGAGAGAGTGGACATCCTTTTCTCATTCCTGTTTTTAATATCTTCATGCTTCTACCTTTTGATATATGCTTATTATCATATCTTTGTCATATACGTACACTAAAACTACTAGCACAACTATGTTTTTTACAGCATTATTATCGTAGCTAAAATATGGAACCAATCCAAATGCCCCTCAATAGATGAATGGATCAAAAAAAATGGTATATATACACAATGGAATTTCATGCTTCTATCAGAAAGAATGACACACCTCTTTCTTAAGAAAATGGAAAGACTTGGAAAAAATCATATTATGTGAAGGAAGCCAGACTCAAAGGAACATAGGATCCATGGTTTCCCTCATTTTCATTAATTAATGTATGCTTAGGATAGTCCTGGCAGATAGGTTCACTTTTATTTTTTTCATTGTGAATATACTGTATCGAGGGGTTACAATTACATGGGCAAGATAATGAGTACATTTCTTATCAAACATTGTAGCCTCCTCCTTGGTTTCCCCTTCCCATCCTCCCCACGTCCCCCACCCATTCCTCCTCCCCCCCCAAGTGGTAATGTTTGCTTTTCCACATAATGACTTGTATATCTCTTTCTTGCAATGGATCCACCTGTATCGAATGGCTATAATCAAGAACTCTAATAACAACAGATGCTGAAGGGGATGTGGACAGAAGGGAACCTTACCGCATTGTTGGTGGGAGTGTAAATTTGTTCAACCACTTTGGAAAGTAGTATGGAGGTTCGTCAAAAGACTCCACATAGAGCTCTCATATAACCCAGCAATCCCACATTTGGGCATTTACCCAAATGATCACAAACAAGGCCACACTAAAGCTACCAGCATGACTGTGTTTATTGCAGCATTATTTACCATAGCTAAGATATGGAACCAACCATGATGTCCCTCAGTAGATGAATGGATCAAGGAAATGAGGTATAGATACACAATGGAATTCTAGGCCTCCATCAGAAAGGTTCACTTTTTAAACTATTAATGTTCCCTTTTTGCTCTCCCTCTTCCTCTGATTCCATTTGTATGTGTGTGTGTGTGTGTGTGTGTGTGTGTGTGTGTGTGTGCATGCGTGTGTGCAGTAATGAAACTTGCCTCGGAGCCTCAAAACCTTGTTAGCTTTTTTTTTCACTCATGACTGAGTCTCTACTATTTGAACCAAGGTTTCATTCTGTCTTTGAACAATTGAACATAAATGTCTCGTGGATTGCTACTCCAGCCATCTGTGAACCATGATCTTCCAGTCTCAGCCTCGTGAGATGAGATACTGGCATCCAGCTCTATTGCCAAGTGTCATTTGTTTTCTTTTGTTTTGTTTTGTTATTTGTTGATTTTGTGAATCCAAAATCTGTAAGGAAAACAATTAATTTATAATCAGGACTACTCACATAAAATGTGTGTTGTTTAAAGATTACCTTAATAATATTATCCTTTTGCATCCACATTATGTGATTTGATTTTTTGAACTCTCTTGTTGCAGTCAAGTCACTTATATATAATTTGAAACTTCTTGTCTTGGTTTTATAGTGTGTTAGCTGTTTCAAAACAGAATTTATCAAGGTTTAACTCTGCACTATTGAAGCAAGACCTTTATGATTATTCAATGTCCTGTAATCATAAATTTATTACTGATCGTCACACCATTTGAGTACAAGTAGTTTCCTATAATAACTCCACATATTTTAGACTTCAATGCCATGCACACTTCTGCATGCACACTATGCAAGGGCATCCTTTGTAATTCTCCATGTATTTTCACTGTTCTTCGCTCTACTCTCAAGTGCTAAGTCCTTTGATTGTTATGTTTATTTTCTCCCCTGTTCAACATTGCACCTTGGGAACTACTGGTATGCACTACTGTACGTCCATCCATTCTCCTTGTGTATTGTTTTGTACCCCTCTCATCACAAAAGGCCAGTAATTGGGGATATTTTCTTCACTCTTTATCTCAGACATCTATCTTTATTTTCTAGCAATACATTCATTGAATTCTTTCTGTAAATTCTAATACCTTGAAAATGATTACTGCATTTTCATGGCTTTGTTATTTGGCATTAGGAAAGAACATGGGTCAGTAACTGTAACTTATGTAAAAGAAGATTGCAATCATGGCTCAATAGATGTTGTTCTTTGGATAATGTTTATTTCAAGGTCTGCCTCCCTGCTTTCTTTTCATTGTTTTGGTTTTTTTTCAATGTAGCCTTTTCTTCTGGAAAATATTTTTGGGCCTAGTGAAGATCAATTCCTACTCTAATAAGTCATTAATTTTATTGCAACATCATTTCACAGATCCTTCTGAATTTCTACAGGGTTTGTATAGTAGTGCTTCACATTCTTAGATATGTTTTAACATCGGTGCACCCAATGATAAAGACACATTGCTTAAGTCACCATTTTGAGAACTAAAAAGAAACAATGCTGCAATCTCACGATATGGCAATTTTCTAGTTTTAAATTCTTTTAGATTAAAATTGTTGCTGGAGAACAAACATTCTGTGTACAATTTTATATTTTCCTAATTATTTTTAGTATACTTTCCAATGTTATATAAAGTTAAAACATTACTACTTACTTATTTTTATGATTTCTAAAATGGTCAGAGTAAAAGTTATATTCATTCACAATTTTTAAGACAATAGAGTGTCCATTGTTTACTAAGTGAGACATTTTAAAATTTTTATTTGTGGTCCTTAAAGGTTGTGCTGGGGAATCAAGTGCAGTGCTTCATGTGTCTTAGCCCACTGTATGTCTCTGAGCCTGATGTGACCTGTGGTTTTATTTTCACTCAATTGGAACAAAGAAAAATTTCACTAGGAAGGAATTATTACTTGGTTACTTCCTGCAGTATCTCTTGCATACATAAAAGTAATATAATTCAAAACTGACAGAAAATGGTGTTCTATTAGGAGTAACGGTTTATTTTTTGTTTCTCCATTCTTCACTAAGTCTTGCCCCTTTCCTAACCCTACTTCCTATAAAACTTGACTGAATCCACTGGAAAGACACTTCCGGGCAGCCTCCTCCTTAAAAAGCCCAACCTTAACTAACCTACTCCCTGGTACTCCTGCTATAAACTTTCAAAGTCCTGACTGCGACCAGATTCCTTCCTGAAAGTCCTCCTCTGCTACAGGGAAAGTATTCCTCCACTCCACCCCTTCCTGGAAACCCTGCTCTCTACCACCAGAAACCAGGCCACATCTATATCTCCTCCTTCTATGTTCCTCCTTGTTGCACCAAGAACCCCACCTACATCAGGCTCCTCCCTGGAATTCTCCCTTCATCCACCAGCTACCCCACCCCTAACTACTCTAGTCCCTCACAGTCCCATTGCTCCCATATTGTAGTACCTCCAAGCTCCTCCCTTCCCTTTCATACTCCACCCCCAATCAGACTTCTTCCTCAAGCCCTTCTTTGTTTCATCAGAAACTCCACCCATAACTAGTCTATTTCTAAGTGGCCTAACCTCTCAAATTCAGCCCTGAACATAAATTTTCCCACAAACCCCATCATGCTATACCAAACACCCTCCACTTCCATATAACTGCCCTTGAAGCCCCACCGTGGTTTACCAGAAGCTTCTCACACAGCACATCTTCTGGCGGGAAAGCCAGCCCTGCTTCACCACAAGCCTCTCCACCTCCCATATCTACTCTTTCAATGCCCTGCATTGCTCCCCAGATAAACCTCCATCTATTGGGTCCTCCCTCAGATACACACCCTACTACACCAGATACCCTGACCATAATATCCTATATATTTGTAGACCTTCCACTCCTTTTCAAAGCCCCTCCTCCAATAGGCCTATGAATCCAAGCCCTGCGCTGCTCCAGAAAAACCTCACTAGAAAACCCCGACCACACTATCCCATCTCTCAACACCCACATTGCTCCACTTGAAACCACTGCACCAGTTTGCCTCCCTCTGGAAGCCTCACCAGGCTCAACTGTAAATCCCTGTCCCTTCAGAGTCCCTTGGTGAAGGTTACCTTGCACTACTGGAAACCCTGTCCAAAGTCCTTGTCCTGCCTTGCAACACTTAAATCCCCACTCAACCTTACTCCTCTTTTCGAAGTGGTGACTGGCTACACCAGAAACCCCGTCCTAACTAGTTTAGTCCACTGTATCCTATCTCTGCTTTCACAAAGCCCTGGTCCTGAAAAACTCCTCCATACATTGAACTACATAATGCTCTGCCTGAAACCTCACCTCCACCCTAACACACTTCCCAAAGTCCTTCCATTCTCCACGAGAAACCCCGCCACTTTCTAGCCCACTTCTTCCTAGCATCGCCCTATCCTTTCAAAGCCAGACCCCAAAAAGCCTCTTCCTCATAGTTCCACATTCTTGCATCATAAACCCCTACTTCTGTCAGGCTGCGTTCTCTTCCCTGTGTTATGGGAAACACCACCCATATCCCACAAGGCTCACAGTGCTCCACCAGAACCCCTCCTCTAAGTAACCTTCTCCTTTGTAATCTTGATCTTCCTCCTCCAAACTCTGCCCCAAACAGCCTCCTCCCCAGTGACCCCACCTTCTTCCACTTTAAACCTGTCCACCTGCCAGTCTCCATCCTAAAGTCCCACCTACTCCACAAGAGACCCCACCCCTAACAAGACTAGTCTTTCTTGTTCTGCCTACCTCTAGAAGATATGACAGAAGTAAATGATTACAGGTAATTTGAGTTAATCATTGGCTAATATAGGTGATTTGATATTGAAATGTAGGGTAAGTTTGAAAATATAATCACAGTAGTCAGATATTTTGCTAAGTAATTCTGTTTCACATTAAAAACACATCTCGACCAGAATTAAGGATTTACTTTTGCTGTCTGTCAACTTGTATGTCATTTGGGAAAATAAACTTCATGTCTTCTACGTGTGATAAAGGACTTTGAATGGTTTGATGTGCTGGCTCACATGTATAATCATAGTTAGCAATAAGAAATAAATAGATTACAATTTGAACATAGCCTAACCAAAAATTTAGGAAGTCTCAATCTCAACAAACTAGTGGATCATATTGAATCATGCCATTAATCTCAGCAACACAAGAGGTTAATTCTTTGCCTAGTACCTGTGTCCGTAACTGGCACACTTGGTGGCAGTCACCTCTCCTGATGCAGAAACTGGGCTGAGATTTCACCAAGAGGAGGGTGGAGTCTTCCACACCTTCCCAGGATAGACCTCAGAGAACGAAGTGAGCGTCCTTGCTTTCCTCTTCCAAATGGCATGAGATGCCATGCTGTTGAGTGTTCATTATTTGATTCCAGTGACCTGTGGTAGAGGTGTAAGGTAACATTAAATTAAATTTCATATTCGCCAATTGAGCTGCACTTCCAAGCCTGTGAGTTCAATTCAGCAAGTGTTCATTATTTGAGAGTTGAGAATACTGAGTTAGGGGAGAGAGGGAAGGTGAGCAAGAGGAGAAATAGAGAGAGAGAGATTGAGAGAGAGAGAGAGGGAGGGAGAGAGAGACGGAGGGAGAGATAGAGGGAGGGAGGGCAGGAGGGAAGGAAGGAAGGAAGGAACGAACGAACGAACGAATGAACGAACGAATGAACGAACGAACAAAGGAAGGAAGAAACAAAGAAACAAAGAAAGAGAAAGAAAGAAAGAAAGAAAGAAAGAAAGAAAGAGGGGGGGAGAGAGAGAGAAAGAAAGAAGGAGAGAAAGAAAGAAAATAATTGAGAATGAACTGTTTGGAGTCAGGAGTCACATGGCAGAGGTACTACATGTATTTGGTAGTAGGTTTGCCCCAGGCCATGCAGACCCTATGCAGACACCTCCTCACTTCTTGGCTAAGTTTCCACCCTTTATGTATTACCTAGGTATCTGGCACACCTGGAGGCAGCCACCTCCCCCTCCTCCTAAGTCACAACCTGGGCAGCCTCTGGTTACACTTTCCATCTGACCAGAGGAGAGTCCCAGGCCTTGAAGTAACATGTAGATCCAGTGTGGCCAGACTTGTCTCCCACCTGGCCACACCTCATTCGGTCCTTCGCCTAGATATATCCTGGCTCGAGGTTGGGTCGCTCTATTTTTTGTACATGCCTTTCCATCATGTATGGCATGGGCAGCAGTTCAGTAAATAAACTACTTTACCTGACTGACTACGGTGTGGTGTCCTCTTCATTGGCTACCTAATGAAACTCACGTAATTAATATACTTTACACTTCAAAGTTTCTAGTTATGAATCCATGGATATTTTTGTGACACATGTGAGTTCCATATCTACAAAACATATGTACTAACTCATCATTTAACAATATAATTCGGCCTGGAATCTTTAATTGCAGCTTAATTAACCATAAAGTCTATTTTGTTTGCTTTCTTTGTTTTTTTTTTTTTTTTTTTTTTTTGCTTAAAGTAATAAAAGAGTTGGTAGGACAATCTGAAAAGATCTCTGGCTTCATATTTTCTCATCACCCTGGGCTACAACCTGTGTGCTACCAGCTCAGAGGATGGGACTTTGAAATTCTGGAAAGTAGATGCACATCATTAGGCTCCATGGCTTCGGTATTTCTCAGATTATTTTTTAAATGTAATTTTTACTAAGGTGTGTACAGTGATGTTACCATTTCACAATTCATGTAATGTGTACATTTGTCTTGTAGACAATGCAATCTTTTCCTGAGCTTTCTCCCAGTTTTTGTTTTGCTTTTGTTTTTGTTGTTGTTGATTGTTTTGTTTTTGTGCCTGACCTTCAGCTTGAACTCAGGATTGCGTGCTGCCCCTGAGTTTTTGTAATCAAGGTTACTCTACCTTTCAAGCCCCAGCTCCCTTTATGGCTGTTTGGTTGTTAATTGGAGAAAAAAGTCTCACAGGTTTTCTCACACCAGCTGGTTTTGAACTGTGATCATCAACCTCCTGAGTAGCTAGGATTATAGGCCTGATTCCTCAGTGTCTAGCTACTAAAGTGTTGGTTTCATGCTTCCCTGGTTGTGTTACAATTTTCTTCGACTCTTGTCACTAATATTACATATTGCCTGGCTCAAATCTGAATTGGTGGAACATGCTTGTATTTTGAGGAAGGCAGGAATAGGAAACTATAGGCCATAGGAAAATATAAGCTAAATAAATCATTTGGAACATGGCATAAAGACAAATAAGTTTATTGTCAGTTGACTGTGTCCTGTCTTTACTGTTAGTTCTGCATGGCCTGTGAATGATATTATACATATCCAAATGGCCATTGGCAGAAATAAGGCTTCTCATCCTGTCCTAAAAACAAAACAAAAACCAACCAAACTATTATGTATGAGTCCAGCAATTTCCTTTAATTAGAGAACAATCTGTCCTAATTTATGAAAAAAATGTCCTTTATTCAAGTGCTACTTTTTCTAACCACAAATAAAATGAAATCTGTAGCAGACTATAGAATTGTATACTACTGCTGTCATTTTAATTCACAAGAAATTCAGACATTTAAATGTTCATTTATTTTTTTGTCAATTGTGTGGCTTGAACTCAGGGCCTGGGAACTGTCCCTGAGACTCTGTGCTCAAGTTAGTTAGCACTCTACCAATTGAACCACGGAGCCACTTCTGGCTTTTGAGTTGTTAATTGGAGAAAAGAGTCTTATGGGGACTTTTCTTCCTGGGCTGGCTTTGAACTGCAATCCTCAGATCTCAGCCTCATGAGAAGCTGGGATTCCAGGCATGAGCCACTGGGAACTGTCTTCAAATAGTCTTTTTTTTTTAATTGTGAAAATATAATACAGAGGGGTTACAATTACCTGGGCAATGTAATGAGTGCATTTCTTCCCAAGCATTGTTGCCCCCTCCTTTTTTCCCCTTCCAAACCCTTCTTATCTCCCCCCCCACACCTCCCCACCACCACACCCCTCACTCCCCACCCCACCCCCCTGGCCAAAGTTTGGTTTTCAACAACGTCTTGTATATCTCATTGATGCATCGGGTCCACCTGTATCCCTATTTAAACAATTTGTTTTTTCCATTCCTCTCCACAAATTATACCAACATCAAATACAGTGAAAGCAGGGTTATACTGTAGGGGAGGGACATACAAAGCAACAAAGAAATCATCTTATAAATATGTGAGAAACAATCACAAGAAAGAAAAAAACATTTGAATCCCTCTCTTGGGGTTCATTTCACTTAACATCCACTTATCTGGACTTTTCTGCTTGTCTCAGACATATACTAGTTATTGCAAATAAGGGAAAACATGGGACCTATGTTTCTTTGGGCCTGGCTTATGTCACTTAATATAATTTTTTCCAAGCTTTTCAATTTCCTAACAAGTGGGGTAATGTCATTCTTTCCAATGGAGGCATAGAATTACATTGTGTATATGGACCAAATTTTCTCGATCCATTCATCTACTGAGAGACATCTGGGTTGGTTCCATATCATTGCTATGGTAAATAATGCTGCAATAAACATAGTTGTGCTGGTAGCTTTCTTATGGTCCTGTTTTTTATTATTCGGGTAAATGTCCAAAAGTGGGATTACTGGGTCATGGGGGAACTCCATGTGGAGTCTTTTGAAGAACCTCCATACTGCTTTCCAAAGTGGCTGAACAAGTTTACACTCCCACCAACAATGCAGTAAGGTTCCTTTCTGTCCATATCCCCTCCAACATCTGTTATTAGAGTTCTTGATTCTAGCCATTCTAACTGGGGTGAGATGATATCTCAATGTTGTTTTGATTTACATTTCTTTTATGGCTAGGGAAGTTGAGCATTTCTTCATGTGTCTATTGGCCATCCTTCTTTCCTCTTCGAAGATGTTTCTCTTTAAGTCTTAGCCCACTTATTTATTGGGCAATTGTTCTTTGAGGATTTGTGGTTGGGGGATTTAATTTTTTGAGTTCCAGGTATGTTTTAAATATGAGAACTTTGTCCATTGTATGGCTAGCGAACATCTTCTCGCAATCTGTGGGCTTTCTATTGAACTTACCAGCTATATCCTTTGCCATGCAGAAGCTCTGCAATTACATACAATCCCATTTGTTCAACCTTTCTTTGATTAGTTGTGTTTCTGGGTCTCTATTAAGAAAATTTTGGCTTATGCCAAGGAGATCTAGGGTTTCTCCTATTCATGGACTCCACTCCCAAATTACTCAAGTTGATTCAAAACTTTGGCAAAGTAGCAGGGTATAAAATTAACCCTCAAAAACCATTGTGTTTTCTGTATTCCAACAATGAGAAAAGCGTGGTTGAAATTAGGAAAGCAATTCCATTCATAATAGCCCACGAAAAATAAAGTACCTAGGAATTAACTTAAACAAAGAAGTGAAGGACCTCTATGATGAAAACTTTAAAAACCTGAGAAAGGCAATCAAACAGAACTTAGAAAGTGGAAAAACCTCCCTTGCTCCTGGATTGGAAAGATTAACATCATTAAAATGGTAATACTACCCAAGGCTACCTACAAATGGGATACCTATCAATATTCCAACTTCATTCTTCAAGGAAATAGAGGAAGCAATCCAAAAATTCATGTGGAATAATAAAAGACCCCGAATAGCCAAAACAATCCTTAACAGAAAATATAGTGCTGGAGGAATATTAATACCAAATTACAAACTCTACTACAAAGCCATAGTAATCCAAACAGCTTGGTACTGGCACAAGAACAGACTTCAGGACCAATGGAATAGCATTGAAATCCCAGAAGTGAACCTACAGACATATAGTACTCTCATCTTCAATAAGGGAGCTAAAAAAAACAGAATGGAGGAAAGACAGCCTCTTCAGTAAATGGTGCTGGCAAAATTGGTTAACTACTTATAGAAAACTAAAGCTAGATCCTTATATATCACCCTCCACCACAATCAACTCCAAATGGATCAAAGACCTCGGAGTCAAAGCAGACACTCAAATAGTCATTTTTAAAATGAGGAACTGCTTAGTGCCTCTAGCTCACATATATAATCCAAGGTATAATTCAGATTAAAGGTATGAGAAACAAACACTAGTTGTGTGTTGTTCATGATGGTTTGTATTGGCAGGTTTAATATTGTTTGTTTCTTATACTAGAATGCTCTTATTTTTATTTTCACCTAGGTAGGGGAGATAGATCCTAGCCAGTGTTGAATCTTCTTTGGTTGAGCTGGAGCCATGTGGAAGTTCTTGCCTACTATGGCATGAAATGGAAATTCTCCTGCTCTCAGCTCCCTATGGACCTGGGATGATAGAAGTATTCCATTACACAGAGCCAGTGGTTGGGGAGCATTGCAGGTAAAACTACACTGGTCTTGAACTGTTGTCCCAGATAGCTAGGTTTACAGGCATATGCCTTCAAACCCTTCTTGTATTTCATTTCACTTTGAAGTAGTGTTTGTACATACTTCGAGATACAATTATAGCACACTACTTGTTCAATATATAGAATAGTCAATACAATTAGCACGTGTATCTCCTAAAACATTGAAGCTAATGTATTTTGGCAACCTCCTGACTCTGCTAGATATTTTTTGGAATATATTGATAATGTGTTCTAGAAGATTAGAAGTTGATAGGGATAGACAAGTTAGACTATGTGTAGTAAATATATATTTATCTATTGCTGCTTTGAAGAACATTATCATATATTCACCATAAGAATACGACCATATATTCACCATGACAGAATGTTCCTGTAGTGTAGAATTTTCCTCCTAATCTGCCATCTTTTATCTTTTTTACATTCTCCTTATAAGTATGAATGTTTTTGTTTCTTATAATGTTTTGAAATTAATAAGATGGAATTAAAAACTCGTAGAGTCTACTGAAATTCTCATTTTGTTTGGTTTTGTCTTGCTAAATCATTAAGACCAAGGTTTCCTGAAAGTTATGCTAGCAGACTATATCACTAATTTGTATTGTAATTACATCTTATTATTGTATTTTGATACAGGGTTTTGCTGTTGCTGTTTTATGATATAGAATGTTGTGAAGCTGGACTGAAACTTGCAACCCCAATGCCTCCAGTACCAATGCTTTTTCACCAGGTTCTGGAGGCTCATAAGTATAACTCTAGCTAATCAGGAAGTTGAGACCTGAGATTTAGTTCAGACAACCTGAGCAGGAAATTTTATGAGCCTCTTCTCTCCAGTTCACTACAAAAAAGTGTGCAGTGGAACTGTGGCAAAATTGGTAGAGCACTACAGTCAAGGGAAAGATGCTTCTGGATTGTTATATTGTCTCTGAGTTCAATTCCTAAAACAAACATATGCACACACATTCACACATACACACACACACACTCCCACACACATGTACACGCATAAAATTGCAGACAATGTTGTACCTTAAATTCTTATCCAGAGATTGGAAAACTGCCCACTTATTTGTGAAGGTTTTTCCTTGATTATTTTTAAGGAGGAAGATAGTTCATGGGACACAGACAACAATACTTTAGTGAGGAATACTTTATAAATGACTAGCTTATGAAAAGAACAGAAGCACAGTTTTTTATCTTTAAATATTATATTCCTTCAACTATACTATATTTAAATAATAATCATTGAATTATGAGAAGACAATGCAGCACCTCTTCCCTTCTCCCCTTCCCCTCTGTCATAAAATGTGACAAAATTATCAAAAATACTCTTTTATCTTACAAGAATGTTCACCTGTAAAAATGTCTGACTGTATGTGTAATGTTTGTTTTTCAATACTTGTTTGATTTTCCCACCTCTAAGTACTTGCCTTTTTTCAAGATGACAGCACACAGGGGCTTCAAGTGCAAACAGAAGATTAGGAAACAAAAACCTAACAATGTCCTGGGAAGTAGATGTCAAAAATAGATGTGAGAAGCACATGGAAGGCTGAGAGAGCCCTGAGAGGCAAAATGATTTGCGCAGGATGAGAGGAATAGTGACAAACTGGATCTGACCTTGGAAGGGCTCTTTGAGTCTGAGACCATGCTGATATCTAGGCCTGGCTGAGGATGTTGGGATTTGACAATGTCCACATGTGTATAGAGTGATGTAGAAGGGGAGATTTCAGCCTCCAGTTTGTCTTTGGGATGGTCTTATGTGAGCAAGCAGCTTTGATCATTAGTCTCCTAGAGATGACACTACCTCCCTCACAATGGAATAGAATGTGGAACTCTGAGAGCCAGGCGAGTGGAACCGACAGTCAGCTCAAGCCAGCACACTTGGCCTCTGGCTCAGGAACAAGAAAGATTTTCCTGTGTTGCTTGCAAAGTTCAAGAGACTCAGGTCTCAGGCATGAGAGGTGTGAGTGCCTTACTCGATACTGCAGATATTGGATCAGTGCCAAACCACAAATCCAATGTCTCAGGCCTTTTTATAAGAAGAAACCAAGGGAATCACAAGGCAACTCAGGCCAGGTACAATTATGATGGGAAACCTATTTAATCTCATCCTAGTCCACACTATAACTTTCTTCTTGTGTGTGTTTATATGTGTAGACTGAGAAAATAGTTACTGTGTAGTTTTCAATCCACTCTATTACAATTAATCAATTTGAAGTGTACTCCCATTTCCATGTTTCAAAGATCTATTCTTTTTTACCACCTCAGTGTCAAAATGAGTCAGACCAAACCCTGAATGTGCCTTATAATATATGGAACCTGGACTCAGGTTTGCTGGAAATTCTGGTAATGGACCTGGTCCCTGCCTACCAGAAAGGTGATCCCTTCTATGTTGCAAAGTTACTCCACCACTATAGACAGTGGGGGACAATGGAGCAGTTGCTGGATATTCTGTTTAAAAAGTGAGTGTTTCTAAGCCAGGCGCTGGTGGCTCATGCCTGTCATCCTAACTACTCAGGAGGCAGAGATCTGAGGACCATGATTCAAAGCCAGCTCCGGCAGGAAAGTCCATGAGACTCTTATCTCCAATAAACCACTAGAAAACTGGAAGTGGTATTTTGGCTCAAGTGGTAGAGTTCTCTCCTTGAGCTGAAGGGCTGAGGGATAGCAACCAAGCCAAGAGTTCAAGCCCCATGACTGAACAAAAAAAAGTGAGTGTTCCTCCTTCAAACCCAGGGCTGAGACCACCTGGCATAGTATTGGAATACTTGGTAAGTCTCTGAGACTGTTTCACTGGGGTCTTATCAAAGGAGCTTGGCTTGAGAAAAAGAAGTGCACTCCCCAGCTAATTCCTTAGGACTGGGTTTCCAGAACATTTCATTTGCCTCATAAGCTAGTGGAGCCTTAGCAATTTGCTTGCTGAGAGACTAAGATTAAAGGAATGAGCCAGTTGCACCCAACATCTTAGGAAACATCACCCAACATCACCTAGGAAATCACTGTCTTGGAGATCTTTAAAGGAATATAGACAGAAGAAAAGCTGCAACTTGAACTTGAATTTGAGGCCTGAGTGCTGTCCCATTTCTAGCATTTTACCAATTGAGCCCTAGGTTAAGTTCTGGTCTTTGGCTGGTTAATTGAGATAAGTGTCTTTAGAATTTCACAAAGTAGACTAAGTTCAAACTGTGATCCTCAGATCTCACCCTCTTGATTAGTAGGATTAGAGGGATGAGCCATTGTGCATTTATTTGGACAGATGCATATAAGCATCCTCACAGAATTTCCATGAAATTGAATAGACAAATCTCCACTTCTTGTCTGTCATGTTTACATTACCAAGTGGGACTTAGCCAGTCCCATGTGTGTCCTGTTCAGAAAAGGAGAAGCACAGATTTAATTTCCTTCTCTCCTCCCATTGGTACAGATCCTTCTACTATAACTGGGAGGAAGAAACACAAGTTAAAAAATAAGTGGACATTGGCACAAAGAGAAGTTTTCTCCTTTAAAACTTGGTATCTTTGAGGTTTCTGAATCAATGTCAACTTTCTTCTTTGCACACCAGTTGTGATTTTCACCAGGGGATTGAGGCTTGGCACTTCAGTGGATAGCAGATTACACTCTTACCTCCAATTAAACAGTAAAAGAAGAAGGCTGAGCTGTGCTTCAAATGGTAGCGTGCTAGCATCGCATACAAATGGTAAGGAACAGTATCTAGGTCCTGAATTCAAGCCCCAGTACTGGCTCTCATACACAAAATACTCATGACAACTCCACAGTATATGCATATGTTAGCAAGGGATGTAGATGAATGGGATGATGACATCATTTACCTCACCTTTAGTCTCAAGAATTCCGTATAGCATATCTCAGTCTGTGAAAAGCCCTAGGTGAAATCTTTCCTCAAAATCAGAAGATTCATCCTCATTTCCCTCAGCACATTCACACACACACAGAAAGGGCTATATTTTTCTAACTAATTTAGAAAAACATAACCATACACTCATGCTTCAGAATTATGTGCCCTTGTTTAGTTTTCATAGGGAGCACAATACGTCCAGGTTCTGGCTCATTTTTGTAATCTTAGCTGCTCAGGAGGGTGGGATCTGGAACACAGTTTGATGCCAACCAAAGCTAATAAATCCTCATGATTCTTGTCTTCAATTAAGTAGCAAAAAGCCAGAGGTGGAGATTTGGTTTGAATTGCACAGTGACAGCATTGAGGAAAATAATCTAAGCGAGAGTTCCAGGACCTCAGTTCAAGCCTGAGTACTGGCCCACTAGCATTCCAAAAGCCAAAAATACCCAATACACCAAATCAAAAATATGTCAAAATATTTTTTAACTTTTGAAGTAACATCAAATGAGGCTACATAGTTTCTGGTTTGTTGAAGATTTGGTGGGGAAACCCCAAATTCAACATGTGTTTAAGTGATGTAAACAACAAGCAACCAAATAAAATTTCCAAGTAAAAATTTTTCCTTAGTATTCACAGGGACCCCTGACAAAGGGATTTTTTCCTATGATTTTTGAAAATCAGTGTTTTTCTTTTTATCAGTAAGGGAAATAGTACAAACCTTGACTATAAGTTATAAGAGTCATTGGAAGCTCCAAGTGAAGTGAATTTACTACAAAAAAAACACAATATTACAAGTTTCTATGCCTCTGTTGAGACACTACAAACGTGTAATAGTGTGGCCTCTCCGAAAGAGAAGGGAGATGCTCAGCATCACTGGCCATAAAAGAAATGCAAATCAAAACCAAAACTACATTTAGATTCCACTCACCCCAGTTAGAATGGCCATTATCAAGAGAACAATTAATAACAGATGCGGGGGTGGATGTGGCTAAATTGGAACACTACTACACTGGTGATAGGAATGTAAGCTGGTTCAACCACTCTGGAAGGCAGTATGGAGGTTCCTCAATAGACTAAATATAGAACTCCCCTAAGATCTGAAGTGGGCCCTGAGAGATTTGAGGTGATATCGTTTCTTTCCAGGCTTTTCCTTTGTTTTAGGGATTTCAGAGAAAAAAAAAACCTTTAAACAAAATTTACTAGACCTTGGCTCCATTTCCTGGATGGAAAGAATGCCCCTATGCCCCCCAACTCCTTAATTACCTAAACCACCTTGATTGTTCTGTTATGGATTGAACAATAAAACAGAGAGGTTGTAATCTGGCTCCTACTGGCAACTTCTCCAGCTTACCATAAACTTCACCTTTTTCATGTGCTTATAGTAAACTCCACTAAACTCATTTGTGTATGCTTACTATAAATTCCGCCTTTTGCGTGTGCTTCGCCTTACCCACTTAATTTGTGATTAATTTAAATCAAAGGTGATAGGCTGATTTAAACAACCATTATGTGACAAACTGTAACCTCATTGGCCACCTTCATGTAGTCTAGTATGACAGTGTAATCTTGTGTGTGTGTGACAATCTCATTGGTCACCTGCGTGACCAGGCTTGACCTTGTGAATTTTTCCTTTAAAAACCAAAGTACTTGGGCCGCTAGGGGTCGAGGTATTAGCTCCCGAGACTGTGCTATGGCCATGACTGGTCAGTGTAGAAACCTTCTCAATAAGGTTGCTTCTTTGATAACAATTTTGTTGCAGTGTGCTCTGTCACTCCAGACAACGCAGTGGGCTTGCCTGCCAGAGTAGGGGTCTTCTTACTACAGATCCAACAATTCCACTCCTCAGCATTTATTCAAATGTTCTCAAATTATGGCACAATAAGCTATCAGCACAACTATGCTCACTACAGCGTTGTTTACCATAGCTAAGATACAGATCCAACTCAATTGCCTCTCAATAGATGAATGGATCAAGAAAATGTGGTATATTTACCCAATGGAATTTTATGCTTCTATCAAAAAGAACGACAGCATTAATTTTGTAAGAAAATGAAAGACATGGAAAAAAATCATATTAAGTAAAGCAAGCCAGGCCCCCAAAAACATGAGCTCTATGACTTCCCTCATTTGCAATGATTAGCATTAGCCTGTTACTCCTGAAAGTATATCATAATAACTCAAG